>NW_022601467.1:4326657-4370223 GCF_009176505.1 Sitodiplosis mosellana
CTCTCTCTCTCTCTCTCTCTCTCTCTCTCTCTCTCTCTCTCTCTCTCGCATTGCGTCTTGTCTCGTGTGCTGCCTGAGAGTCACGAGGACATTTAAAAATAGAAGGAAAAACAACATTTGATGAGTGGCTCTCGCTGTGCTCGACTAAAGTCAATAAAACTACAACGCTTTGTGCAATTCATTTAGAAAATTATGAATGTACCTTATGAACGGGCCGTGTGCTCATCGCGCTTTGCTCTTGCTGCACACTATTGTGTGGTATTTGTGTGCACGAGTGTATGTTTGTGCGATGTGCATTGCGATGCGACGCAATTTTCGCTCTATCTTTCTTGCTCTCGCAACTCGGTGAACGGCGAGTTTTCATTTGAACTCGGCGGGCCAAATTAGAAATAACGAATCACTTCGCAATTGGAAGGACTTAAGGCAGCATCATCTGATGCTACGTTCTTTATGATAATTTATCTCTTTCTCGTCTGCCATTCGTTTAGCGGAATAATCTACTGTAAAATATATTTCCCGTCGTTCACAATTTCACGAAATGTCTGCATTGTGCTTCTTCGTCGGTTCCATAGCACTGCACACACACACACACACACAGATACACTCGCACACACCAGTAGCAGTACCAGCAGTTCTCTTTGTTTATTCTTATTTTGATACCGCTGTTGCTGCTGCTTACGTATTGCCGAAACTATTGTTTTCGATTTGCTTTTTCGTTTTTCTCAGCTACCGCCTTGGCTATTGTTGTTGTTGTTGTTGGCGCGTTTTTGTTATATGCTGCGCTTCATTGGATTGGGTATTCCTGGCCATTTGGTTTACGACTCACTAAAGTACAACTTAAATATATACCGATCGGATGACCATTTCCAATTTTAAATTTCGACAATAAATTTTCATTTCGATGAAAATTCGTCTTAAATCTTGCCGTCGATGTGAATAGTGTAGACTTCTGGCATTTCCACTTCTCCTGTTTTGCCCGTGGACGAGAAACAAAACGATGATGATGACGACGACGATGAGCGAAACAAAAAACAAATGCGCTGAACAAACTGAAGCTCCAATTCGCACACACACACACACACACGACGGCAGAAGCCGTAACAGCTAAGAAAATATCTTACTTGAATGGAATAGACGCTGTCAGTGTACGAAGAAAAAAAAACAACTGAACAGAACCAACACACAACATATGCAACTCACAAAACGCAACTCTGTCTCTTTTTCGCACAGAACAGCCACTACACCTATAAATCTTCCATTTATTTTATCGTTGGCTATCATTATTTTCCATTCAATTATTTGTTTCGTTTGCTTAATCGACGGTAAAGCTCTGCTGTATAGCAATGCACGCTTGTGTTGAAATTTAATTTATTTTATTGGATCTGTGGCGATATAAATAAAAATGTGATCGCATTTTCATCGACGGCCAACGAAGACGTAAAGAACAAAGCGAGCAACAAAGCATACAGAGCGCAAACAATGCGCCAATGGAATGGAATTGTCATCGGTGGCGGCGGCGATTTTTCCTCTCTCTTCACTTGAAACCCTTTTTTCCGTTTCGATTGTCTTTGCGATGAATTTGAGAAAAAAAGGGGTACAAATGAAAATTTATTAGACGCGATTTTTTTCGCTTTCGCTACGTTCGTTTCAAAATACACCTGTCGCCTGGCAAAGCGTTAAGTGCTCATTTTGTCAAAGATCATGTTTCGAATTGAAAATCGGTGAACTCAGGCAGAACAAAGATAAAAATACTTTTTCGTTGCCACATGTTCACTGCAGGAAAAGAAAACGTGGAGGGAGCAAACAAAATTGATGCTATACTCTTTTTCTATTCGACATTTTTCTTGAATGATTCTCATGTTTCATCTCAACGGTGTGACATTCCTTAATTTTCTTCTGCCGGTCTCTTGTTACTCCTTGTGGACCAAAAGAGGTGAATAGAATGATGGGCAAAGTAAATAATCTGCAAAAGGAAACACAACACACATTCACGAAAAAAAATGCACATCAATTACGAAGATAAAGTTGACGAACAAATGAGTTTGGCATAGAAAAACGTACAACACTTTTTTTTCAGTTCGTTTGTTCGTTGTTTTCTTCGTACAGACACACAAAGCGAAACGATAGATACGCACAGAGCTCATTTCCGAAGAACAACAAGAGTCTCGGTGAACACCGTTAATTCAATGTGCATTGAAGGAGAAAGAGATGGTTGTGTGTCCAAAGTGTAAGCGAATGCGACAACGTTGAAGAAGAGAAGAAGAAAAAAACGAAATGGAACGTGAAAACACTGATGATGGCAGAAAAGTTTTTTCGTTCCATAAATCAGCAATAATTATGTGTACACATTTTTTCACTTGACAAAGAAAAATATATCATTTGGCCGAAAGAGAGAGAGAAAGACCGAATGAGCGAACGTAAAAAAGCACACGAAAGACGAAGAAAATGCGCGATGCATGACGGTATCGTAGTCTGAGCTCGTCTCTGGGAAAAGTGAGAACTTTTCAATTTAATCTGGTTTCAAAGCGCAACCATCCACTCGTCGTAACTTTTCTCTCACTGCACTCTCTCTGTCTCTCTCTCACTCTCGCTCGTCCAAAGAGATCATATGACTGTGTTGTTTTCGGTGTGCTCGTTATTATTATTTTTTTTCTGTGTCGGTGTCACTTCGCATTGTCCTCCCTTGGCTAAATTATGAGAAGTACATTTAATCTGATTAAATCATGAGGTAAGTAGATTTTTCCTGTTTGCTGCACTCGGGTATTCACTGTGGTTGTGTGTGTATGTATGCGAATTTGTGCTGAGCCACGAATCTGTGATCTTGTCTGGATCGTGTTTGTTACATGCTGGTCTGCCGTTTTTGCTTCTCGCCATCATCATCATCATCATCATCATCGTCGTCGTTGCGAATGGAAAAAATAATCACATCTTAGATTATATATTTACACTTATTCGAGTTAAGGATAAAGTACGAAGAAGTGAAGGTATTGCTGAGTGGTTCTGCCAGTTTTATAAAACTTTTTTAATTAGCCATTTCCAATTCCCTTTTCTCTCTCTCTCTCTCCCACTCCTTCTCACTTACGACGATAGAATGCAATTTGTGTCTGCTTTTACCTCGTTCGTGTTCGTGTTCGTGTTCGTGTTCGTGGTCATAGTATTGTTCAGTTAAATGAATGTTCTGCATAAATGAATTTCGGTGATAATTGAATGGCGGGAAAAAAGTGTCTTACCATCGAATTTCATTCCATCGTAGCAAGCAAGCCAGAAAAAAAATCCGCAAGGAAAATGGTCGAAATTTATCACAGCGCTCATCATTTTAATGAGCCAAACCGAAAATCGCTTCTCGATAACATGTATGCACGTAACAGCGTTATCAAATCGAACGCGAGTGAAAAGAAATATTTATATATATCGCATAATGTTTTTCTCCCGCTTCTTTCTAGTTTGCGATTTAAGGTTTGTTATATCACACGGATGCACGAGCGCAAGAGCATAAAGAGAGTCATGGCGAAAAATCGCCCATAAATTTAACTTTCTCGAGTAAATTACAAAAATGTAATAAGACCTCAATAATCTCTAGTTACGCGTTGAAAGTTGAAAATTGATCATAATAAAGAGCTGCTTATTCCCTCGAATGGCGCATTTTTTTCTGTTGCTGCTTCTTCTACATCTCTCTCTCTCTCACTCTACTCTGAATCTCCGGTCTAGCGGAGAAGCTCTCGCTCTCTTTTGCGTGTGTACTAGAATAAGGTTCGATTTATAAGTAGTTATGGCGTTGTACCTTATTCGCCAATAATGCGGAACTTCAAAACATACACACGCATCGAGAGCGCACCCGATCTCACTCTCGCTCCCTCTTACTTGCTCTCATTCGCCGTGGTGGTGGCTCTGTTGGTTTAGGTGTACCAGTATAGCGTAATGTACTGAAATCAAACAGCGTATCGTGTCTTAACTTTTCGCTCAATATTATTATTTATTTATTTTCCATTTGTTGTTGCTGTTGTTGGCGATGCTGCTGCGGTTTTTCGCAAATACACACACAGTTTGACTAGAGAAAATGACATCGATAAAAAGTTTTTTTTTCTGTTGCTAAAATTGCTCCTGAAGAAAGATGATCGAAACGAAGCGGCAACGAAGAGAGCATGAAAAAGTAGCGAATACGAAAGAAGAAGAAGAAGAAGAAGACGAGAAAAAAAAACACAACGACATCTACACGAGATTATTGGTATGGATATTGCTCCGGAGGTACTGTTGGATTAAAGTGTAATACAAACTGTCAATTAAAGTATGAAATACAGCACGAAAATATGATACGCGCATTTACTGCATACTTGGAATCGCTTAAAGTCAGTTATCATAGCCAAGTGCGAACGAAGCTCTTCAAACGACTGGGGCACCCCATCGAAAAGTGGTATGCTGCAGCAGCAGCCAAACAACCATCATAAAGGAGGAAATCGACCGGCGACATCCGTGTGTCGAACACTCTTTTCTTTTTCGTGCATCGAATGTGAATCAAAATCAAAATTGTTTGCCACAGAAAAAAAGCGCTCACACACACACATACACCAGATAAATATTCCTGTTCGCTCAACATTTTCCACTTCACATATAACTTACATTTATTGCCCATTGCTTACAACGTAACATACAAGAATGGGAACAAAAAGCAAAACGATTTTTTTTTCAAAGTCATCTTATGTTTCGTTGGCCATTAATGCAGTTATTCAGTTGCTAAATGCGAACATTGATTTACGAAAATGACTTTCAATAACTTGTATCATTGGATGATTGCAGAAATCGTTTAATTGCTGACTCGAACACACCATCAAATGTGTTATAGCATTTGATAATTGTATTTGTGCAAGGGATTTTTTTTTATATTCTTCCATTAAATTCAATTTGATTCGTTTTCTCTGCTGATTTTGTTTCGATTATTTCACGATTGCTGAGGTTATTAGTTGCCCTATTCTATGCCAGTCGAATAACTATCTAAAGGGATTGTAACATAACAGAAATCGAACAATCAGATAGCAAATTGCTTGTGAATATTGCGACAAACGGTGATTCAATCCGTAGAGGGTTGAAATAACAATGCTGCTGCTGCTGCTGCTGCTGCTGCAATTGAGACGATGAGCATAGTGATGTTGATGGTCTAGGGCAGCAAGTCGTCTTCACGCCACACACACACAACCAGAACGAATTCTGATACAAGCTTCCATTATCGTTATTTTTAATAACGAGACGCAAAATTATACGGTGAAATGGCAAACGGAAGACATTTTGTCGCTTGATGCTGTGTTACATTTGGTACATTGGCAATAAAAGGCATTTCGAATTTAATCAATCGATTTCCATTTGAAATGTGAAAAATTTCACCTACTCATACATATGTGTGAACGAACGTGGGGCGCGCGCTGAATTTCATATTGTCGCACAATATGTCAGACAGTGTGACGACTGGTTGGCAACCGTAAATGCCAACATGTGAATTGATTCCCCGATTCAATATCGGATGCCTGCTATAAGGTATTTCCACGTATTTACAAACAATCAACACAAAAATCCGATCAGCTCCTTCCGGAACTGTTCAGCTTCTACCGGAATCAACACGTTGCTCGAAGACAAGGCGCACACACCCAAATACACATCAAAATGACACTGGAAAATACATAAAAATCGTAATAACATTCAACATATAAGAATGCGACTGGCAACATACGGAATAACGACACATCGCTGCTACTGCTGTTGCTATTTCTTTCACTTCACAAACTCAACGAACAGAAACAAACGCCAATTCAACAAAACGATAAAAATTGCTCAAGAGAGAAAATGCTATCACATGTATGATGGCAAACAGAAAAAGAAGATTAATATTTTCGTTTTTATTTTCACTGACTGGAATTGCCGTTTCTTTATTACGAATTCGAACTAAATTCACATTTATATTTACACTTATTGTTTGATTGGGATGTTTAAATCTAATTTCCATTCTTGCTACCGGTTTCATCTCACCCTCTCTCTCTCTCTCTACTTGATCAGTACAAATAGGTTTTAATCTAATTGCAATTTGAAATGTACCTGATAGCTGCTTTTGATCGAAATGCGTCGACTTTCGTTTTACTTGCAAGAGAAAAGATTCACGCATTGCCTGAGTATTGTGATGATCTTATTTCTTTTAAATTAATCTATTCAATTTCGAAATATCGTTAGGTAAAATTGTATGCAAATTAAATACATTTTAAGAAATTAGTACTTTGGTTCATATTTGGAAATATGAGCGTTCAAAAAGTCCATGTGAAATGCAATGTTCGTGAATGTTGTGTATTTGTCACTATCACAACTGCCCGCCTTATTGCCGCCCGTACTGACAATGCCACGGATGATGTATGTCGTTTTCTGCCGAACAGTTTGCGGAAATACAAGACCACCACCTGGAATTATCAATTGAAATTGCGATACATTAATGAATTGTGACGAATCGCATATATCAGACGAAGAGATCATCCATCGATTCAAAAAAGATTCATTCAAATATTTTGAGGGAAAATGTTAAAAAATTTCATCCACAAAGAAAACTGAAAATAAAACCAACCTGAGTCACCCTGACACACGCTCGCGCCAGTCAAATACCCAGCGCAAAATTTGTCGGATGTAATAAAATTGGCGAATTCGGATGATGATTTATCTTTGCATTCTTCTCGGCTGACAACTGGAAGTTCGATTTTCTTGAGAACAGGACTAGGTTGGCCATTTGATTGTTCAAGTCCCCATCCGGCTGTGATTCCTCTCCAACCAACTGGCACGATTTTCTCATGATACTGCAGATTTTGTGGTAAACAAATTGGTGCAATAAATGAATGGAATTCAATGTGCTTGTCAAGTACTAATAACGCGATGTCATCAGCATAATAGTTGGCTAAATCATTATAGCCGTAGATATAGTGGAATTGCTCAATTGAAAAGAATTGCGGTTTGTATTCTTCGTGAGCTGAATAGTCTCGGAATGTTTTGCCCACAGCAACTTGAAAGGCTTCCGGCGCAAATGCGCTATCTTCACTTGCATCCCAGAAACAATGCTATAATTTAACCATAAACATTTAAAAAATGGATAAATAAATGAAGTGAAAAAAGAAGGGACAAATTATTTTAAAAAAAACTGTAAAATTTCGTAACAACGAACAATATGAACTGTTGGCATTGACAATTTTGAGGGAAAAAAATCGGATTTACCATGGCTGAAATGATAAGTTTGGAAGTGATAATGGATCCACCGCAAATCTGTTGGTATTTTCCATCGTTGTCTCTTTTTCGGTAAACGCCGACATGCCACGGAACTCTTGAAATGTTTGTTGCGGCGCCACCAACGACGTAAGCGGACCCCTCATTGATCTCTCCACAAATTCTTGATAAATTCAAAATTTATTTATATTTAAACTTAAAATAGAAAAAAATGAAATTATACATACTGCGTGCATTTTTGCGGTTGTGGACTCCATCGTCCGTCTTGACGGCACGTGAGAGTTTGTTGTGGCCCAGTTTTTTCATAACCATGCTGACAGCTCACGTAAGCAATTGTACCTGGCTCTACCGGTCGGACACATGATGTCGACTTTTGCGTGTTATTGATGATCGAAAAGCAATTCGCCGATATTGTAACGCCTTGAATTTCGGTAGCACTACATCTTGGCTTGCATTGCGGTGTTGGCGATTGCCAACGGCCACCAATACATATATTCGTTCCGTTTCCAAACAAATAATGATTTTCAATGCACGAATAGTTGACACTAACGAAATTTTCCACAATTTCACCGTACATCACTTTCTTATTTCGATCGAATTGATAATACGCATCTCCGTTCACTGGAATATTATCCGCACGACAGGAGGCCAGATTTGATGGTGTTGTATATGATGTGGTCGTTTGAAATGGAGAAACTGGTGAACCCGTTTGAAATGGAGAAACTGGTGAACCCGTTTGAAATGGAGAAACTGGTGAACCCGTTTGAAATGGATTCATTGGCGATGGATTCGTCGGAATCACCGGTGGCCGATTTGTTAAAGAATGATTCTTGCTTCTACCACACAAAGCCCAATTCTCATCACTTCCATCGGTACAATCAATTCTGGAATCGCATTTCTTTTTGCCGCTAATACAAGCGCCAGTTCCACAACGGAATGCAAATGTCGGGCAATGGGTTCCAAAACAATATCTCACTGTTTCATCCGATAAATCACTGATTTTTCAGTCCAGATCGTAGATCAAATTCATGAAAAAAAAATGCAAAAAGTCAATATTGCGATTGAAATAGCTTAATATGATTCCAAATCCATGCTCTCACCTGCAATCGGGGCTTCCATCGCACATCGCATCCACATTTATACATTCACCATTATCACACTGAAAACTATTCTGACCACACTGGCCGTGTAGCTGTTGCTCGTTTTTGGTTGGGCACTTCTCTGACGCTTCATCGGAACCATCTGAGAAACCGAATCGAAATGGTATAAAGTGGTCAAAATGAAAAGAGATTCGATTTCATGCTCTGTCATTTCTTACCTACGCAATCGATTTTGCGATTACATTCGGCATTCCCCGATACACAGGCGCCATACGCGCATCGAAATGCAATCCTCGGACATGTTGATGCTATACAATTCTCCGTGGTTTCATCACTTCCATCACTATTTTGACGAAAACGAAAGAAAAATTGTTATGCTTCTCTTCAAAATCGTCCCATTACATAATTTTTGGAGCCAAATTTAAACCAAAGATTTCTAACCTGCAATTCCGTACACCGTCGCACGATTCCGATGAATCAATACATTGCCCATTGTCACATTGCCATTCGAATGTGTTACATTGTGACGTTTGTGCGACTGATCCTCGATTATCATTCGGCCTCTGTGTATTCCGATTGTCGTTCGGTATTTGTGTGTTGAAACTTTGACTCTGGCTGGGTCTCTGCGTATTGTATCGCTCGCTCTGGTCCGTTCTCGGTGTGTTGGAACTTTGACTCTGGCTGGGTCTCTGCGTATTGTGTCTCTGGCTCTCTACCGTTCTCGGTGTGTTAAAACTTTGACTCTGGTCTGACTGCAATGCAATAAAACTTCGTTTTTCGTCCGTTCTTGGTGTATTGTGGTTTTGATTTCGATCTGCGCTCTGTCCAACGAAACTTTGACTCCGATACGGTTGTTGTTCACCTGCGTTATTGTTTCGATTTCGAACTGTGCCCTGTTCAGTGAAACTCTGACCCTGATATGGTCGCTGCTCACTGAAGTTCAAACTCTCATCTGGTCGCTGTTCACCGAAATTCCAACTGCCATCCGATTGTTGTGCAGGAAAATTCCAATTCTGTGTCGTTTGCGTGGCTGAATTCCGATTCTGTGTCGTTTGTGTGACTGGATTTCGACTTGAAACTCTTGCGGCTATTTATTTTCAGAAAAAAAAAGATGAATAAATTACTAGACATCAGCGTGATCACCGCTTAACCAGGGAAAAAACATTTATCTGCGGTTAATCTAAAAGCAACGTTTAATTATAAGTCAACTATTAAAACGCATATCATTAAGCCACATAAATAGACGAATGACGTATTAAGCGTCTTTTGAGCGGCAGAGGTGAATGTCATCGTCGTCGACCTTTGTTTTAGTAAACATTAGTGGCGTGCCACACTATTTAATCTTATCAACTTGTAATGATCGTTGGTCACAAATGCGTATGAACTTAGCGAATGAATTTTGTGAATGAATTGAAATCGAAGAAATTGTGATTGATGATCACAATTTAAAAAAAAACTACATCTTTCACATTCCAAACTTAACGACCAACTGGTTCGTCCAGAACGTTCGATCTTCATATCATTGGTATTTAAAATTCAAAATAAGAAAAGAATTAACCGCTTACACTGAGCAACGGCCAAGATGCTTATTATTAAAACTACACATGTAAATCTCAGCATTCTAATTTATGTTTTTGTGTTATAAATCTACACACAACTAAATGACATTGCGTTTAATTCAAGCTGGAATTTCACTTTGTCACAATTTTGCGGATAATTTTTTGTTTCTCTTCGTTCACAATAGCGCGCTGAACCATCAGCTCCGTTTCACCAGATCGATGAATGTAAAACGTATTCGAATGTCGATCATCACTAGTTGCCGTTTCTTTTCAACGACGTCAATCTATTAGTCCAAATCATTTGTGAAAAAAATAAATAAATGAAGACCGAAACACAAACAAATCAAAACTGAAAAGACAAAAGAAAAAAAGAAATCTTTATCAATTTGCTCTGTCCCTCTCTCTCTCTCTCTCTCTGTGAGCAACACTTTCAACATTAACACGGAAACAAAGAAGCAAGTATCAAGCAACACAGAATAACACGTACATGCAAATATCTACCATATAAACGACTGGGATTTCCATTTCGTGTGCCACTGGTTTTGATAGTAACACAGAGAGTGTCATTAGATTTCATGTTCATACGATTACATTCCAAGAAAGAAAAAAAAAACTTGGGCATCTGTATATGTGTGTCACTTCATGCTAATAACTATAGAAACATTTAAATATTCTATGATTGGAAACTATTGGCGTGTTGTTGTATGAACGATTTTTGAGCATGTGTGTGGCGGGGACTTTTTTATACACAAAGATTATCGAAGCATTGAAATTAAGTAAACATGAATCTTCTTTTCCATTGGCGATGACGACGACAATGACGATGACTGTATTCAACGTTGACATCGGCAATGTGATAAGAGAGCCGTGTTACAAAGAGTAAACACACAGCGCTCTCGGTTCATACGGGCAATCGATATGTAAATAAAAAGAGTGCGACGACGCTGCAAGCGAATGAGATGGAGCGAAACTGGTATTGTGACGATTCAACATGTTACACATTGTAAAAACGCTCGTTTCATTGGAACTCATTTTTCCACGCAAATCACTCTTTATCAGCACGAAACCGTACACAAAACAAAACGAAATAAATTGCATCTAAGCCTACGTTTTTGGATCATTCATAATTATACGCCAATTTAATTCAGAGTTTAAACAAAAACCGATTTCAGAACTAAGAATAGACTTTTGTTTTGCTGAATTGGTGCTCATTTTGCCAACTCATGAGATATGTTTAGATTCACTATCGCAAATAAAATGATGATTATGCTTTGTTGTGAATTGTACTCGGAAATCATACTTGCTGATAATATTTATCGGAATTTCCCAATTTCTTAAGCCACTCGATGAAGATTATGGCTAACGATTTGTAAGGGAAAATTGATCCAATTGCTAGTTGCAATTTCTAGCGAACGTGTCATTGAATTTATCCGTACAAATTATCGCTTTGACTCAGTTGCCGTTACAATTACTAATGTAAAAGGTTCTTGCGGTTTTTGCTAATGCTCTTCACAAAGGCAAAGTGATGACCAAATCTATGGCCAAACATTATAGTTCGTGAAAAGAGATAGGAAGAAAGAAAGATAGTCTCTCTATCTTAGAGAGAGACGAGGAGAGAGAGAGAGAGATTTTTTCTCCTTTCGTTTGCCTTTGATCACAAATGTGATTTAATTATATGTACGATGCGTACAATAAGTTGGTGCTCGTCAGAAGAAGAAGAAAAAAAAATTATGCATTACACGCACAAAACATTCATAAGTGATTCATTATTATTCCGAACTAATAAAGAAGATGGTCGAAATTTTATTCATGACTTGATTTGTATATTTTCATCAAATCTGTACAACAAATTATTTGGATCGATTCTGGCCGCCAGATCCTCAGCAAAATTAATAATAATCTTCGACGTAAAACCAATTAATTACAGAACCAAAATCGAAAGGGGTATTTTTTTTGGCTTTGTAAACATGCAGATTGCTGATCGCTTCTCATTTGTTTGGCTTTAATTTGTGAGAAATAAAGAGAAAAAAAATGATTAATACAAAAAGTGAATAAGCAGAATAAGAAAAAGTATATACACTCGAATCGAATCGAATCAAAACGAGTGGGGAAAAGTCTGGGCATTTGCATGCGTAAACTTTGTAACAAGCCTTTTAATATTCATTCGATGAATAATTTTATTTGTCTCATCTTCCTTTTGAGCGAAAGAAAAAATCAGATTGCGGTTCACAATTAATAGATGGAAGAGAAGAAGAAGAAAAAACCGAAGGAGAATGGGCGAGTGTGTGGCAAGAAATAATTTGATGCATTCATCGAATGAATGGATGTTTCTTGGTTGACCGAGAAGAATGATAATGGCATTCATTCTGCAACAAGCAGCCAACCTCAATTATAAATTTCCTTTAATAATATTTCTTTTAATTAGTTTTGGACGAGGAAGGTCGTGCGCGCATCAGCATCCGTTTGCTAGCTGCGCTTCCCACATTACAAGAGGTGGCTTCACTTATATTCCGTATCTAGTGTCATGTATTATTTCAATATATTTTTTTTCTCTCTCTCTCTCTCTCTCTCTCTCTCTCTCCTATGTTGCCATATCTGCCTCATTTTTTTTACACTTGACACTTTTTTTCTCTATTGCATAATTGATGTATTGAACATTTTTTTTCTCCTTCCTTGGCTTCCCGTTTTGTAAGCATACACTTTTGCCCGAGATCGATCAAGATTAAGAGCGTAAAATGCGAAAATATTAATAACGACATCGAGAAAAATTGCACAACTTTTAATTGCTTTACTGCGTTGGAATACGAACAAAAAAAAAGAGTCTCAAACTCAACCGGCACAGTTTTTTTTCTCTCTTCTTCGTTTAGTTTTGTGTGAAAATCAATAGCTGTGATTGATTCAACACTCCTAGAATAGTTTAAAGTTAGAAAATTGCTGCTGTTGTTATCATCAAGTGATTGAGATTATGATCACCTTTTTAATACATCGTCGTTGAAATGAATTCATTATGAGGTTTCGTCATTTTGCATTGGATTTGTGTGTGTGTATGTTGTTGGTTGCTGTTTTAAAGCAAAAATCCTATGCAAACTCATTCCTTGTCATAAAGGAAGCGTAACAAATTATCGTCTTCACGCAAGTGAAACGACGGAGCGACCACGAAATGGAAAAGTTTAAAAGCACACCGATGTTCCAATTTCGACCAGCTCCCGGCATCACACCGCACACCCAGAGACAAGGAGCGATACGATTTGGATGAGTGTGAGCCAGAGCATATACACAACAATTACAACAACGGCAAAAGTTGTGTTTTTGTGAAAAACATTTGCAACAAGAGGCGCAATTCTTCTATCTCTCCCTTTTGACAACGTCGACTGAGCGTGGTGTGAGCAAGATTCCCTCTCTCTCTCATCATCGAAAATTTTGTGAAAGCAAACACCGGCCATAAGATGTGGAGATAAGCGCGAATGAGCGTGGGCCCGCCAGCCACCGAGCAATGTACCTAGGTTGTTTTTTGATGTTGATTCGGCTTATGTTAACGCTGCCTGATGTTTGTCTAAATCATATTAATTTTTTATGTCCGCACGTAATTCGATGGAGCATCATGTTTTTAAAACGATGATTATGTTATTAGATCAAGGCATTGCGTGGCGCCCGTCGACAGCGACGGCGGTGGTGGTGGCAGCCGAACGACAACACCGAAAACATCATGATACACGCCAACAGTAACAACAGTAATAAAACGTTTATAATTAATTTAAGGTGATTTTTTTTCTGCTCCTCTGTTTGCAATTTGGAGATAATGTGTTTGATTAGCGAGACTTGTGAGCACCATTGTGCGGAGCGGAGGGCCAACTCTGATTCCGTTTCATATACAATGAAGTTGAGAATGAAACGGCAAAGAAAAAAAAAGAAAAGCAATGCGAAAAATCCAGGAGTAACAACAACAGATTCATCACATTTCACGAAATTTATTCATAAAATAATATGAGAATGAGTTTGGCCGTGCGCCTCGTTTCCTTGCTGTTTGCTTTTTCCACATCGGGCCACTTTTGCGCGGAAATTATTACGTTCGGTTTATGGTGGAAGATCAAAGCCAAAATAGATATCGTCTTACACACGGAACGTTGCCTCAACGAAAACCGTTGTTTTTATCAATTATTCAATCATTTTTACCGATTCGACGAAATCTCTTACGGAAACCAACGACGGAAGGAAGGGAAGCTAACATTTTCAATTTTTAATTGCATACATTTTTCAGCTAGTCTCTCAAAACTCTGAAACTCCGCCACTCACTCACTCACTCTCTATCTCTGTTTCTCTTAATTTACGATGAATTTTCTTTGATATTTCAAGTGATTCGGTTGTATTAACGCCACGATTTACGTTTTTCCCGTGCTCGCATTGTTTGCACAGTGATATAATGCGAATGCCTTGTTTATTTGTCAACCATATTCCGATTTGATGCTCATCATCATTTGTTATTCTTTTTGTGTCATACTTCTACCGACAATGAAAAAAAATCAGTCGTATAACAGACGATTCCCAAGCCAGATATCGATTGCGGAAGAAATCTGTGGCATTGGTTACAAAATCACCTTCGTAAACAGACACACACACAAAAATATATATAAATCCGGAATTCGTAATCCATTTTCCGTCGATGTTCAGTGTGTTTGCTTTGAATTCAGCCCCCAAACAGCTGTTGTTGATATGCATAGAAAAACACGCACTTGAACATTCAGTTACAGTCCCCGTTCCGTCTTTTTTTTTCTTCACTCCGACATTTCTTCTTGCTGCCTCGTACAATTTTTTTTTATGTAAATGAACAGTTAGCAAACAGTTCGTAAAAATCAAATCTACCGAATGGAACGATATACGGTATACGAACGATGGCACAACGAACGAATCAAAAGTAAAAGAACAAATATTTTAATTCGGTGTGTTTACAACTCCTTGAAGAGTTCACCTTTATTTAAATATTCGCTGTTCGTTTACTGTGTGTGCCGTTGCCGTCGTCGTCGTCGTCGACGACGTTGTCAATATCGTCTTTTTTTCTCTCCCTCACGCTCACTCACTCTTTACGTTCCCTTTCTTTGCATTTCTTTTCCATGCTGCCGCTGGTTTCGGTGCGTTCACTCGTTTCGATCGACAGGAAAGTACGCCATGAAAAATTTCCACACAGATTGAAAGTCAAACAAAGGAATACGACGAACATAAAAAAAAATTATATATATAAACAGATTAAAAAAAATACAGAAACGTAAAAGAAATGCTGGATTTTTCTTCGTTGCCATCTCATCGAGAGATAGAGTGAGCAGGAAAGAGAAGGCGAGTTTACCTACATAGTACGTTCAAAGATAATTATGCTGGCAAAAAACCAAGAGTTTTATTGTGCGCACGGTAAAATCACTTGTGCATACATTGTCTTGAGTTTTTGTGTTCGGCGATCAAATAATGCGACAGTGTGCAGCTAGGCGAATGAAAGACGAAAAAGGAAGAAAGAGAGAGAGAGAGATGGAAAGTGCGAGTGCGACACAGGCAAATGTTGAATCAATTTACATGTTGGACTCGGTGCGAGCATTTTGGAATCGTCGCTTCGATTCGGATACCGTTCCAAAATTTCGTATTTTCGGTATGTGTGTTTATTTGTTTGTTGCAAACAAGTGTATTTGTGTCAGTCCCTCGAAACGTGTGTCATTGTATTGTTTATTTGAGTTTTATTTTTGCATTCGATTGTGTGTGTGTGTATGCTGTTGCCAATGCTGTCGCCTTGAAAGATGGCTCGTGATTCTCATACCTCTTCGATACGCGATATCGAATGGAGAAAGAGTGAGAAACCGAGTGAGAGAGAGAGAGAAAGGAAAAAATAAACGACTAACTCACACTTAAGCATCAAACCGAATCAAACAAAACCGAAAAGAAAAACAAATGTAACGCATTCGTAAGCGCTGAGCCAAGCCGAACGCTTCGAGTTGTGTTCAATTTGCATTTTAATTGCTTTCAGACGGCAAAATATCGCATCGTGGAAAATGGAAATGTTGTGTGTGCGCGCGCCCGCGACAGAAAAACTACCAAAGAGATTATTGTTTGAATGAGCGAGAGAGAGAGGGAGAGAGAGAGAGAGAAATTGAAGGGAATAAAGAGGTAAATGCAAATAGGTGGAATTCGCTGTGTTCATATTCATTCGCCGAATCGTGAAGTCAAGTGTATTTTTAGTGCAAACAACAATGTTCCGATGCGGTTTTTCGAATGCGCGCGTGAGCGTTTGCAATTTTCATTTTTGATTTCTTAATGACTCGATTGTTCCATCTCAATGACAATCGTTAAGAAGTTGCATGAACGCAATTATTTTGCGCGGTGTTTGTGTTCATTTTTTTCCCCATTCGCATTGCATTCGAACGTTGGCATTACCGGCGTAATGGCAGTTTCCGCTTGTCATTCGTTCACCGATGAACATGTATTTCAGTTTGAGTGTGACGCGCACGGTCTATCGGTGTATGTTGTAACAGATACACACACGCATGCAAACCGATTGAAGCGGTTGCCAAGCAACGGAGATTCGATTGACATAAAATTGACAACACGAAATCAGTCGGCGCATTCAAATCATAAACAACAAACGGAACACACAGCATGGAAAAGAAGCATAGTGTCAAGTGTGAGATTTTTTCGTGGCGAACCGAGGATTTTGCTGAATATTGCAAACTTCCTGAAGTTTTGCACGATGGAATCACAGGTGGGTCTTTTTTCATTGGCGGCCTCTTTCATTTTTTACATTTCTCACATTTTTTTCGGTCCAAAATATCCAAGGTCAACGAGTTTTAATGAAAATTCGAACATTTTACACTCTATGCTACTCTTTCCATCTTCCACACAGCAGATAAAATAGCATCCATTTCGAGCGATGGTGTCATTGATGTGTACGAAATTCAAACTCAATGCGAAAATTGCTACCAATCCTTTCATCCAACCGCATTTGACAAGCACATCTGCGGGTACAGTGATCGCAAGACATTTGTGTTTGACGAGCAAATGATGAATTTTCTGTGGGAAGAGAGTTCGTTGCGCAAAATGTACACGGAAAATAATAAAGTGATTCAGCAGATTTTGGATCAAAACGGTGATGTGAACAATCGATCGAAGGATGCCAAGAGATCGGTGGTGCAGGCGCATCATGTATGTACGGTTTGTCATCGCATGTACGTTCATGCATCGGGATTGTCACGGCATATGGAAACTCAGCACAATTCAACCGATACTCGCTTCAATGCCGTGGATCAGTCACAGAGCTATGATGAAACATCGACTGAAGTTATCAAGTGTTTGGTTTGTGGACAAGTATTCTACAATCTAACGGCATGTTTCATGCATTTGAAGTCAACCCACACGGAATTCGGTTTTGATGAAAGTGAACGAAGCTTAGAAGCGGGCGACTCACTATTGTTCGAGAAGATCAAATTGGAGCATGCATTCCAGTGTGAATTCTGTGACCTTTTGTTTGCGGATACATCGGGTTTGTTCCAGCATAAGATGACGCATGACATTAGCACCGGTTACGAATGCAGCTCCTGTGAATTGGCCAGTCGCAACCTGAAATTCATCTTGAATCATCGCGTGAGCGAGTGTCCATACGAAATGTACGAAAAAAATCCGAAAATCAATTGTCAACTGCGATTTGTGTGCAGTGATTGTGAAGCAACATACCCATCATTGGCACAGCTGTACGAGCATCGGTATGAACTATTCATGGCTACTTTGATTGATGCTTGTTTTCAAGATTTGTTCGCAGTCTCGCTAGCACTCAATTCGGCGTTTCCAATTCAAATGAATGAAATGCCGGAAAATTCCATTCCAAATTTTTGAAAATTGTTTTTTTTTTCCCTTTCGAAACAGGCACTTGAAGAGTCATTTCCAAACGCTGTACAGCCGTACGTCGGAACAAAATGAGTATTTCTGTGAAAAATGTGGCCAAATCTTTGAAAAAGACGTGAATGCCCTGATGGTACATATCGATGCGATTCATTCGAAGAAGGGGAAAACACAAAGTCTGCCAATGACAACCACCGTTCGACCGTATTTGTGCGAGGTGTGTGGAAAAGGATACACGCAATCGAGTCATCTCTATCAGCATCTTCGTTTTCATAAAGGTGAATCATCAATTGCAATCATTTTTTGTACTGAATTCATGTGTTGAGAGAGAAAAATGACGACAAACATTCCATTTCAGGCATCAAACCGTTTGAATGCACGAAAGATGGCTGCAATCGCAGGTTTACCATTCGCCCGGATTTGAATGACCACATTCGCAAATGTCACACGGGAGAACGGCCATATAAGTGCTCTGATTGTCACAAAACCTTTTTGACTGGCTCGGTTTACTATCAGCATCGTTTAATTCATCGCAACGAACGCCGTTATGGATGTCGCACCTGCGAAAAACGCTTCCACCGATCTGATGCATTGAAAAATCACGAACGCATTCACAGTGGAGAGAAACCGTACGCATGTGGCGTCTGTGCAAAGACATTTCGACAGAAGGGTGATCGAGACAAACATTTCCGTTCGCGTCATCAGAATGGGTATGATGGACATTTTTCAATATCTCAATTCCATCAACTAATTCAATTATATTTTGGTATATTTTTCACAGCTTACTTGGCCTGAATGGCACACGTGAGGACAGTCCAAGTGATTTTTTGATGGGTCTAGCACAGATGCGTCCGTACTTCAAGAAGATCAATGGAATCGATATTTTGAGCATAGCCAAAGAATAATTCGTTACTCATATTTATTCATCCGTTTTTCAAGATGTTTCCCATTCTTAGAGTCTAAGTTGTTCCAATTTCCTTTGATTTACCGTTTATTAGCAATAAAAATGTTTTCAAGGAAGAACAAAAGTTCATAAAATGAATACACATAACAATAAAAATTACGGCGGATTGAAGCCTATTCGGTTGTTCCAATTTGATTTGAATTGTTCACAGAATGAAGTGATGCGCCACAATTACCTAGCAAATGGAAAAGTAAGATGAATATTTTACGCGTTTCACTTGTCTCTTTATTAGTAATAATGTCTGAGTTAATTTAATTGGTCCGTGACACCAAATCCACCAGATAACCTTATTGAGTTTCGACCGTTGTTATTTGTCGGCTACAGAACATGTAAGACGGCAGTCATTGCATCCGGGGAGAGTGTGTGTGTGTGTGTGTGCGAGCGCGTTTGTAGAGTTGATTTAATGCGAGCGTAAATAAATCAACAAGAATCTTGGCTGCTTGAGGCTTTGAGTACAACGAGCCATCGACGCTGCTGCATGCGAAATAGGGAATGAATGAGCTGAAATGACGGTAAATAAAAGTTTCTCGCTCACTCTCTGATTGTTACTTGTTTGAATTAATTCCCGGTGGAATTCGCAAATAGAATTACAATTCAATTAAATGTTCTTACCGAAAGTTGCTGTCGACACAATCAGAGCGCGAACGAAAACGGTTTGCCACGGCTGCTGCAAACACTGTGCAATTCGCATAGCACGGCCAATTGTATGAATGAAAATGTGTGTACATGTGGCATAGGGACACCAGGAACGAGCTTATGTGTCAGTTGAGCGGAAAAGAGCATCAAATGACAAAGCACGAAATTCGTCAGATACAGCGGTTCATTAGACTGAATAATGACACACAATAAAATACCTTTCGACGTGAAAATACGCGTACAAGAATAGCAACTGCAGACGCAAATAAATCTCTCTCTCTCTCTCTCTCTCTCTCTCGCGGTGGAAATGCCATTTGAATAATTTTCCCCGTTCACATTTAGGGCGCAATGGGCTCTCTGCAGCTACATCTTATTTGTCATTTGATTATTTTTAATAATCAACCAAACAAATGTGCAAATATCAAATGTCGGTATAAATCTTTTGTGGTCGTTAAGTTAGATTTCAAAATGTTTATGCTCTAATTAAATATGAAAATAAAAATACTCGAAAAACGAGAAGAGAATTAAAACAATCGAGCAATGCTTTGTGTTTTGTATTGAATTTCACGAGAAAAATAACAATTCATTTTCATTTTATAATAATTAAGGATTGATTGGGTCATTTCTTTAAAGAGTATTGACTTGTTCTCTATTTACTTTTGTAAATAAATCAGTCATGTTCAAGTGAAGAAAAACTATTCGCATCAAATCACTTAAAATTGAGATATTGCAATATTTGCTGTGAACCAGAACTCAATTGCAATATTTGCTGTGCCATGGAGCATATCAGTCTATATGCATTCATCAAAACATCTTGGTGTTTGCTTTATTGAACGATGGTAGCCCGGACAAAGCTACATGTAATGTAAACGGATCGAGGAGAATCGAAATCAATTACAAAAGTGCATCACGGCGAGATAGAAGATGAATATATGGCCTGTTTCCATATTATTTGCTGTTGGATACGCTTTTTCATGATGACAGTGACTTCATTGTAGACAATACAATCAAATTTGAAGTTAAAATCAGGTATCATTAGGAGTGCCAGAAAACGACCAGAATTTAGTGGACCATCTGAAGAAGCAAAGCGCCCGAAAATGGAATGTAAAATCTGTCTTGGAAGCATTTGTGGCCAAGAAGTTTCATCGCTTCCATGCAGTCACTTGTTTTGCTCAAAGTGTATCGAAAACTCCATCGCACTTTACGGGAAATGGCCATTATGCAATGCTGCAGCTTCGTTGGAAGATCTGCGTCGCATTCATTTGCCATTGTGAGTATGATTCTTCATTTAAGTTTTTGTTTAATTTTTCATTAGTTTAATCGTGATTGAAGAAGCAGAGAGCGCTTTCATTCAATTCAAAATTAGTATTCATTTCCAATAATCATTTTGTTTACTATTTCTCATTTGACAGCGTCAAATAGAATCGCCGAAAGTAAGTGAAAAATCAAACCAATCCACATTGCGGAGTGAAGAAGTCACGGAATAATTTCACCGAATTAAATCTGATACAAAAATTTGTCTCGCAAAAATGCTTTTTTCGCAAATATTCACAAAATTCTTTAATTATAATATACATGTCAGCGTGGCGTAAGTCTCTTCGAACACGATTCCCAGAATCACTTTAGGCTGCAGTTGCGAGTGCAATTCATGCATTCTGATTTTGTGCCAAGCGACAAGGAAATTCCGCGAAAATCTATTAAATTTAATCGCATGCTACGATTTGCTTAGACTTCAACACGCCATCAAAAATTGTTTGGTGTTTCATAAATTTGGCCGATGTAAAAGTGAAGTACCGCAGACTCACAACAACGGCCCAATATATGAAAAAGTCGCTCCGAAATCAACAGCATCATCCTTCGTTTGGATGAAGTGCATAATTCTTTGTATGGCTTGGGCATACACGCATAAATTGTATTTTTATAGTTGAAAACACAGGAGCTATTTTCGAAAATGGCCCGTTTCATCAACAACACAATTGAGGTAAATCTTTGAATTACGCTGAATAATTCCACTTTCCGTTGACTCGTATTCGAAAGAGAGAGAGGAGCATCGAAAATAGAGAGCAAAACAAAAAGTATTCATTTACGGTGGCTAATAATAGCGGCCTGTGTTGGGATACATCAAAACATTTTGTTTTGATTGTTTTTGCTGTTCAGTGAATGTGTTGCGTGAGTCCACATAAGCCGGTGAATCGAAGAATCGCTGCTGTAAAATGAAACGATTGTAATGAGAGATTTTACGATTTTTTCGAAAACATTTCGAGCTGTCATTTTTGATTTTTCATCGTGTTTACACTGAAACATGTTGATGGTTGTAGGGCGGTTTGGGTGCAAGCAGAGCATCACCTACGCCAATATTATCGGAATAGAAGTGGAGCTACAAGGTCATTGAATGCTATTTCGTTATCAATTAGAAAGAAATGGGTCGACAAATTGAATTGATGCTGATTTAAAGCAGCGTAGAATGTCATGAACAAGTCATTCATAACCTTATTCTCGATTCAACGTTGTCGTCGTCGTCGTTGGGCATTCACATTTGTAATCGCGTAAGTTCTATTCATAATGCCAAAGTGCATTGAATTGTATGTTAGCCGATTTTTGCCACCATAAATACTTCCGATACTTCATTTGTTTCGGGTGGCAATTGCTTTTCGCTGTTATCCGTTTCTCACTCTCTTTATTCCCTCCATTCCATGGCAATTCAATAGTTGCTGCGAGATGCGCGCTTCACCATCTCAATTTTCGGTTCTCCATAAATTATCACAACAATACTGAATTTATTTTCTAACAACAACAAGAAGACTACACACTTTTTGTCTACAATTACATTCAACCGAACCTGTAAACCTTCCGCACGTTTTATTTATGAATATTGGCGAGAAGTAACACACACACACACATACACAACAGAAATCTACACAAAGAGTAAAAATGATGGCGTAAATGCAGAGTCAGAAAGAAGGAACAAAAAATGAAAGCGGTAAAGTGTATGACAACGTAAAAAGCGGGCATTGTGCGCGTCGAACACAGAACAATGGCAGTGCCAACGAATTCTCACACACCGGTTTTTGTTCTGTTTTCGGATGGCATGAACGGCACAAATTCGTGTACAATTTCCGTAATTCAAACCATTTGAAAAATGTTGTCTCAGGCGCGCACACATTTTTGGTTTGGAGCTGCAAAATTCCGCGAGCCATATTCACAAATGCACGCTCGGATATCGGTTTTGTTGGCGAGTGGAAAAGAGTGTGTTCGAGCCGAGATCCGATGATACGTTAAACGATTGCTTGGAAAAACCGCACCACCATCGACTAACAACGACAACACAGCCAAAAAAGAAGAAGAAGAAAACATTCATAAATTCTGACTACTATCACTGAACCAAAAACACCTAACGCGATCTTTTTTCTGCTTCGCCCAGTTGCTCGGTGCATGAGCTTGTGAGCCTTTTTTCCGTTGCTATGTGTGTGTGTGTGTGTGTGTGTGTGTGTGTGTGTGTGTGTGTTTGTGTCTTCTGTTTTCTAACGAATCGAAAATTAGAGAAAATTGGAAGAAAAAATGCCGAGCAAATGGCCATCCATTAAGCAAAACTATTGGTCTCTGGTTGTGCTTTTATTTTTCACTTGCGCAACAATTTGGCTTCGTGTCCCGTATGCACTTCTCATTCTCTTGGCCCGGAGCTGATAGTCGCCACAAGTGGAAAATATGCTTGCACTTGGCTGTTGCCATTTGTTTTTCTATCTTGCCTTTCTTTCTTATTCTTTCTCATTTTCTCTCTTGCTCTCGTCTATTTCTTCATAGTTCATAATTAATTTTCTTCTCGAATTGATTTTATCAGTGGCGCGATTTATCCGAAACGAAAAAAAAAGCACCAAAGATATTGTCGGGTGCAAGCAAACAAACGTGTAACACACGACGCACATATCGTGATCCGAGTGAGAGAGAGAGAGAGAATGAGCAGACAAACTAACACGTCTGAATGGCTTTTTGGCTGTATGATGATGAATTCCGTGTTTAATCGCAAAATAAGCACCAGATGAAATGCTTCGTTTGCACTACGTCGCCTATTGTCACTTTGTCTCAATTGCAATCGTTTATTTCGTCTTTCCTTCTCTCTCTCTCTCTCTCTCTCTCTCTCTCCAACACTTTCACAACCGGTCGTTTTCCTTTTCTTTTGCACTGCATTCGTGTGTTTCGACTGTTTCACTTCAATCCTCGCACCAAAACCCGGTTCATTATTCTGCACGCTCCATGTGTGTCTGCATGCAAGCAGCCAACGAAATGAGCCAATCTCCGACTATTTTTGCAATTCTAATTCTAATTCAACGATGACACAGGTGTTTCATGCATTATTTAATCACTACAAAGACAACAAAGTTTTCTAACATTTTCATTATATTGTTACGTTTCAACAGTTTTCGACACTGACTACAAATGTGATGCCATTTAAAAAAACGACGGTGTTCGCTTTTCGTCTATGCCAAAAATGAATTCATCCAAACAAATTCAGCGAAAATGGCAACGAACGAACGGAAAACTGAGTAAAAAAGGCTCGACTGTGTTGCATGTATGACTGCAACTCCAATTGTTTGACATTTCTATTTGAAATGGCGGAAAGGAGCGAAAGAGAGAGAGAGAGAGAGTCTCTACAGGAGGAATACACACAAAATTACAAACAGAAATGATGCATTAACAAGATGTGGCTTTATAAATCAAAATATTAGGTACGAGGTTCATATCAGACTCACTGACAACACAATTTTCACATTTTATTCCTTCTTCTAAATGAACCTATTGATTCATGAGTACAAATTTTTTCCTGCAACAATAGTCTCATATTGTCATTGTTGTTGTAGTTGTTGCTGCTGCCGTTGTTGCTCGTCTTAAATTTGTTCGCATTCAAACAACATCAGACTGTTAATGATTTCGCACTCATTGAGTAAACGGGAACAGAGATCGTGCAAACATTAAATAGTTCACCAAGTGTTTCGAATTTGGTCGAATTTTCTTCTGTTTTTCTGTTCCGCTGCGAGAATGTGGCAGGCGAAAAGAAAAGCGTTTGCCATAAATAATGTTTAATTGGGCCTTAACAGTAAAATGCACAAAAACGACACCAACAAAGAACGGTCGAATAATAAAAATGTACGCCATTGGCCAGCATTCATCGTTCCTATCCCCATCCATCTCACTCACTCACAGTCAACAACACTTTTGCTCAACGTGCACACACTGAACGCACCGAAAGTCAAACCAAAAACACATAGATAAAAATAATTATACATAAAACCTAAGCGTAAAGATGAAACAAAATGAATTAATAAGATGAAGAGAAAAGAAGAAAAAAAAACACAGAACAAGTCGAGTGTTTTGTGCATTGTGCATTTGTGCCATAGTACCTTGGCCAGTTCCTGCACTCTCAAAAGATTATCCTCTCACTCGAGCAAATTTTATTACTTGCGATTATTATGCGCTCGCTCTCTCTCTCTCTCTCTCTCTCTCTCTCTCTCAAAATTACAGTGCGGTACGGTGTTGCCTGCAACAGGACAAAGACAGTGATTTGAAATCTCATGAGACTTCAATACGGCGACTAGTGGCTAGTGGTGCAATAAATGCAATGCACACATAAACAATTCAAACATGCACCCGAAATTGCCATTGCCCGCAACGCACACACTCAGCTACGAAATTCGGTTTTCATAATTCCGCTTCTTTTTTGCAATTTATACAGCGCATTAAGTGTGTTAATGTCAGGTTCAGAATAAATATTTGACTTTGATTCAATTCTTTATTGCAACATTCATTTTACCGCAAGTAATAACTGCATATCACTTGGATATTTTCAGTTTGGTCTCACCGCCCCAATACATTCTGTGTATACACTTCACTCCCGCTATGTATGCGGAGAAAGTGTTACAAGAAATGTGCAGCTGCAATTTTCGCAGTAAACACAAACAATAAACCAACGATGCATACTTTCCATTTTAGCTAGAACTCATTTATTATGCTCTTGAATTCATTCATAACAATGTGCATTTTGTTTATGTTTAACAATACTGTTCAAAGCATCAATTAACTTTTTAGCATTGTTCGCTTTTTTCCTGTTGCATGTCAATGTGTTTTTATCGCTAGTAGAAATTGGCTTTTTCCCCCATTTGAACGTTCAAGTAGATTCAATAGTTGGAGTTTCCATAACGAAAAATTAGCTGAAATTTAGCATGGACATGTAGAGACACTCTCTCAAGAACAAGAGACATTTGTCTTCTAGTTTGAGGCTAACAGACCAACAAAACAGTTACTCAGAAAAAAAAACATTCCTCAATCAACCGAAACCGTTCCAGAAATAGATTGTGAAGGTGAACTGCCGGATGTATGCTATGTCAATATATGTCAGTGCAAAATGACCAAATGCCACCATCGATCAGAGAGAAAAACAGAATGAGAAGCGGAAAAAAACCCGTAGTGATCCCATTTTTTGTTTTGCAAATGTAAATTCGTCTAATCTACGTAAAATTCCGCATATTATTTGTGATCCGAAAATAAACTAAAGGTATTTTCAGTGTACGTAAAATGTACCATAAATCACGGGCGGCAACGAAAAGGAAATTGCAAACGAATGAAATGAAACATAATATTTTGTTAAAGTTGAAAACCATTAAAAGCATTGAGCTAAAAGGTTTGCGCCAATAAATAATACTCGACGAATTTTATTTATTTTATAAATAGACATTGGTGTTGGTTGGTTGGTGTTTGTTGGCTGCCATGCCACGCAAGATGTGTGCGGCAGATCTATCTCGGCCTTGTTACACGTATGGATCAGGTCTTGTGCTCTCTCTCTCTCTCTCTCTCTCTCTCTCTCTCTCTATCTATCTATCTCTATCTCTCTCTGGGCGTTTGGTTATAGCGTGGCAATTTTTCAAACCGAACGCATTATCGATATTGTTTTCGAAATTGTGGCTAAAAACATCCGATTGAGCATCGTGTTCGACAAATTCGCCGAGCTCTCCTATTCCAACACTTGTTGTTGTTGCACGCTCGTTCTTTTTTCTCTTTACAATATTATTATTATTATTAATAGGTGGAATTTTTGGCGTGCGTGCGGTATTTTTGAATTTGAATTCAGTACACAGACCACCGTCACCAAGTTGAACAAGCAACAGAGACTTTGTATTCGGTCCCATATATATTCCTGTGTGACTGCAATCGAAGAGAGCGTCCGCGCGATATATAAAATTGAAAAATCATCTCTGGCAAAAACATTGAATGCGATCGATCGTTTTGTTGCGATCCATTACAGTTTTGCTGTGCCGCGGAAGGAAAGAGGCTGAGCGAGCGAGCGAGCGAGCGCACGCACCAAAATTACCAAAGACCATTTAGAAAACACGAATGAGCCCGCTGTGTGTTTTCAAAACAAATTAAATATGAATTATGGCTTTGGATTTCAATTGGCTTCTTTCTCTGCCACTTGTCTTCATCTTGTGTTGCTTTGCGTGCGTGTGTTTGAGAGAGAGAGAGAGAAAGAGAGGACGAGCTCAGGGCACAACATCGAGCCGCTCATTTGTACATTGGCAAACGGTGTAAATCATCGTTCGTCCTGCGTAAAATTGTTTATGCTTTGACGAAATTGATGCTCAGCTCACTGTCACTCTTTATATTTGTATCATTCCGTCGACGTTGACTTCGAACTCAATCTGACATGTGAAAATATTCGGCATGAGAGAGAGAGAGAGAGATACGGTAAAATAGAATTCAATTTACGTGCTTGTTACGATTGCTCAATCATCATGTTTATTGTCAATTTTACATGCTGGCTATAAAAATGCACACCACATCAAACTCACTCTCTCGAAACGTACAAGAACCAGAAGCCAAGTGAAAAGAAATGAAAAGTAACGAAAAGAAAAACAACAACAACATCTTCAACGACGACACATGGGCGAAATCGAGGAAGAACAAGCGGTGTGTGTTCGTACGTGAAATTAACAATCACATAAATTTAGAATAAATCAAAATGTAAAGTTTGTCAAGATTTTCGATGCAGGCGACTACAATGCAATACATTTCCGAATCAACGTCAACGTTTTCTCTCTCTCTCTCTCGCTCACTCACTCACTCGCTCACTCGCTCTTCCTCTTGTCATGTTGGCTCTGGTTGAGCAATGTGAAAAATGCCATCAAACTATTTGGCACACGCCAAACAATTTCAATAATGTATGATGTCGTTGGCTGTTTTGTTTTATGTTTTGTTACGTTCAATCGGTGCTAGCTAACCGCGCACTATGATTTTTTTTCTCCCCACTCTCTCGCGTTCAACAAATTGGCCACTGGCGCATATCGCCACCTCTACTCGCCAAATGAATGCAGGTAACAAATTAACGAATGTTCAACGAAATTCTACATTGACATGCATCCACCCACGAAAATGTCGCACGCTCGCGTTGCGATGACGGGCATTCTATCAAATTGATGTTGGCCGACATTTAGAAAATGTTTGGCTTTTGATGGATTTTGATTGGTACCGCTTTTCATTTTCACATTGAATTTTCATTTGTTTCGATGAATAAAAGACGAGCGAATGAGGTTTTTCTTCGTTTGTAATTATAATGATGGCGTCTGCTAAATGCTTTTGCGTATCTACTATAATATTCCTTTTTGTGAATAACCCTCGATGCCATTTTTTCTGTGCTTGGGATGAAATGATTTATTTCGTGTGTTTTTGTACTGCACCAAATGTTGATTTGAAAGAATTTACAGTTTGCGCGCGCGAACTCAGAAAATAAAGGTATTTCAATATGATACACGTCTGTGCACAGTGTTTTTTATTTTTTTCAGATCCCTCTTTTTTCGGGTATGTGTGTTCCTTGTTTTTTTCTCTCTCTTCGCGATGAACAATCCCGAATTTGCTTTTGTTTCTATGACGGTTGGCGTTGTTTGTTTTGTTTGCATTGTCATTCCCAAACACTGGTTAGCATGCATTTTTACGACACAAAACACGGTGAATCGGTTTCAAGTTGGGATTGTTTCCATTTTCAACAGCATCACGTTGAGCATGAATTCGAAAGAGCCTCCCATCATCACACTGGCTTTTAAAAGATACACACGCTTCGAAATATGAATCGAATGGCAATGTTCTTCATTCTCTGTCGCTCTATCTCTGGGTTTGATTGCGTTCACTCCTGTGTGTCCACATGTATCTATTTTTCATTCAATGAGAGTTTAAAATTAAATTTAATATAACGCCGCGCGCAAAGTTTACCGTTGGTATATCTGGCCCGCGTTCACATGAACACGAAATACAAAGTTTCACAAATATACCGACTTACATGTGGCTTTACTCTCGCGCACCGCTGTATTTCAGAAAGAGATACTGGTATCGAATCGGAATACCTAAAATGTGATATATGTGAAAATATACATACGTGTTCAATATATATAATATAAATAGTGAAAATAACAAAAAGCAGATATACAGCAACAGCAGAAGAAAAGAAACAACAAAACACACGGCATGTAACACACAACACGCGTACACAATTAGACAGAAGCCACAGTCTGCGTTTTTGCACGTGTTAAACATAAATCAATGTTTAAACAATACATACTTTCGGTTATAATGTAACAACGTGTGTGTGTGTGTGTGCACTGTGCACTGCTGATGTGAATGCGATTGTCTTGCGTACGAGTGGCGAGAGGAAGAGAGAGAAAGCCGCGGCCGAATCTATTCATTCATTCGGTGCATGTGATGTTTGTAATAATTTTTCCCGAGTTTTCCTTTGTTTTCCCCGCTCGGACACCGTGCACACTGGCCATGTAGCCGCGTCGGGTGTTTTGTATACGGGCCCGAGACAGAAAAAATGCGATTATTTTAATCTTGTTTTTAATTCATCCGAGTGGATTTCGGTAATCTCAAAAAACTTTTCTCCGCTTCATATACCTGCAACATCCAATTTGTGGCATTGATTTTTTTTATCATGTTGCTCGTCGTTGTTTCTGCTATTTTGGCGGAGAGTTTTGAAATGTGCAATATTTCACCTATTCCGAACACGTAGAGTATGTGCTGAGAGATGTTTTGGCTAGAGTTCGATAAGAACGAAATCCCAGTATACAAATCAACCGATCCGATCGTCGACGCATTTCCAAAATAGGACAATGCATCGTCAATGCAGAAAAAAGGAGGAAGAGACAGTGAAAAAAGCATGCACAGGCACAGGCAGCTATGAGAAAGGTGTAAAAACAAATTACGAACCAAAAATGGCAATAACATGAGAAAATTGGTGATGTTTGATGCGAAATGCAATTAAAACGGCTGAAATACCATTCAAGTGAGTGACAGGCGTCTCTTCGTAAATTGATGTACACACAACCGTGTGCACGCCGGTGTAGCGAAGGGAATTTTTCGGATGGGGTGGCCCGCCTCTCGGAAAATACCTGTGTTAATGGAAAAATTCCAATGTAGTCTGTCTCTCACTTTCCCTCGGCTTATTCAATGTCAGCTTCACCAAACACACATCTCTTCCTCCGGCTACCGGACAATTGTGTCCGATTATTTGCATTGCAATGAATGCATGGCCATTTGCATTGAACACGTTTCTGGGGAGCAATTGTTAAAGTGGAAAGTGCCAAAAATCACAATAGATACACACATCAGACACCGGACACAAGGTATGCCATTCTACCTTTTTGTCATTCGCCACACTCCCACCCTTCCATTACGCACAGTGCACATTCAGTTTGACACACACACACACATACACAAACAACATCCAAACGGGGAACGCATTCTGTTTGATCGTCACTGGAGAGGGATAAAAATGCAGGCGACCAAAAAACAGAACAAGAATATAAAAGAGAAAAATCCTGAAATACACCGACCAAACAACCGAATGCTAATGGCCATTCAAAGCAAGCAACACACAAATGGGACGACGATTTAGAGTAATATAGATGAAGTGCTTGTGTGCAGTTTATGTGTGCGATGTGTGTTGTTTTGGCTTTAGCTTTGGCTTTGGCTGAATGCTCTCATTCTCGTCGCGCAAATAAAATAATTCTCTTGGGGATGTTTTGGATGTGTCGAGCCAAATCCCAGACAAAAGTAGTACAATTGCTGGTTACCGTATAAATATAAACAATGCACCGAAATACGGACACAAAATCGAAATCTTTACGATACGGTTTTTTCTCTCCTTCTCTTAGTTTGTTTGGTCGCTTTCCAGGTAGATTTCAACGTGATTGTTTTTCCATTTATTTTTTTCTGATTTTTTTGTCAATTCGCACTCAAGCGTGTATATATTTTCGTATTTTACAATAAAATGCTGGTCGATTTATTTCTATTTATTGTGTACTTTTTCCCGTTCCTCTCTATCCACGTGATTCTCATTGATACAGGGAAAAGCGACTCAATTCTCTCACTCGATTGTAAAACTCAATCCGACCGAAGAGAGTAATTTCATTTATTTTATTAAGACAAATCTTGATTTCATTGCTTGATACAATCATTGATTCTTTTCGAAGCGAAATCATCAAAATGGTGATGAAAATGCCAAAGGTGAACCAACGAAATGGCTTGAATGTGAATCGCCCTATACCGCTCTTTATATTGTATATTGGATGGAAAGTATATTTTTTTCGGTTGTGTGATGTGAAAATTAATTGCCATTTCGAGTCCATTGGTCCAATTGATGCATCCGAATTCGATTAGACAGATTGTTTTATTTTCATTCCGAAAATGTGTATCGGTCGAACGAAGCAAGAAAGTATCGAAAGAGCGCATAACATGATAACAAAAACCATAAGCCCACCGTTCGATTGTATGCACGTATGACTTTGGTCGAAATGTTTTTATTGCAGCAAAAACTTTTTTTGCCGATGCTCTGGCTATTATTTGTTAATGGCAGCCCGTTATGGCATTGTGTGCATACGGTCGTGTGTGTGTTTTTTTTTGTGAATACGATTTCGATATGAATGATGGAAAAGACGGTACGCCTTGAGGTGCTGATTTTAATCGACGTCTGCTTTCTATTGGTTTGGCTAGTGTGAAATGCCCATGTGAGACACATAAAATACTAAATAATTCGACATGAATAGCCCATTAAGCGGTATATCTACAATGGCTATTTGCTTTGGTTTTATCATACCGATTAATTATTGCTATTTATTTCCGTATCGGTGTTTTTTTTTCACTCATTCTCTCTCTCGTACTTTCACTCTCGGTGATTTTCAGAGGGGAAACAGCGCAGTGGTGATCAAATATGTGTAAATCATAATTGATTTTTGCCTTGCGGGAATCAGCCGAAAAACAAAAGGTTCACAAGCCAAATTCGAGGCAATTGTCATTGTTTTTTCAAGTGCAAATTTTCGATTTTCGACGAGTCTAGCCAAAAAGTCAATGCTATTTTATGCCTCTAAATACAGTCACAATTTATATGTTCACCAATGATGTTTTCAACGAACGAGACAGTAAACGCAACAGATTGGTCCCAATATTTTGACTTTCATGAAATTTCCAATGAAAATTTTCATAAAGTTTAGTCAATGGTTTACAATTTGGAAATTCAATTGAATTGATCTCGACTAGAGGATTTGAATTAATTTCACGATGATTTGTAAATAGCAGGGCGTGTTATGAGCTGATGTCAGCGGCACTAACTAACGTCAGCTGCTGACAAGTATGCGTTGCGTTGTTCTAACGCATTTGCAGTATAAAAACGAAAGGGTGAGTAAACTTACCATTGGCGAGATTTAACAGTTTACTCATCATTTTGTTCTTATACTGTAAATGCGTTAAAACAACGCAACGCATACTCGTCAGCAGCTGACGTTAGTTAGTGCTGCTGACATCAGCTCACAACACACTCTGGTAAAAAGGTCCTAAGATGAAAATAGTTTTGGGCATTAATTTTTCGGAATCGATGTAATGCATTAATCTCAGCCAATTGATTACTTTAGATCGTAAAATTGAAAGAACCACTTGTTGTTACTCAAGCCAGTATAAATCAAATCGGAAGCTATGTGGAGAAGAAGAACGAGTTCAGTCTTACGCACAATAAATTAAACAATAATTTCCGTTATCGATTTTTAAAGGATAATTAACTTCTTTCGGGTATTTATTAGCTGATTTGATTTCTTATTACTTATTTACGGTTAAGTGGAGAGCAAAAAAAAGAAGAAATCAAACCAATTCCAAATTGCTATACGAACGGGAATGTCATAAATTACACGATTGAACACAAGCAAAAAAAGCTCTTTGATATGAAGCATGAAGACGAAGGAAAACGAGAAAGAAAATAAAACCATTGAGTGAATGTGTAAAAAAAAAGCCACCAGCCTGTAAGAGCGAGAGGAACACGTAAAAGTAAGTAAAAACGAGCCGAGTACAACAGTCGAACGAGATGTAAGCAGTGTGGTAGTAGTCGCAACAGCTTATGAGTGGCAAAAGTATCCCCTGCATGTTTGCGTGTGCTCGTGCTTGTTCTTGTGCTTGGAATGTGTGTGTGCTCCGTGCAATGTGCGATTTTACGAAAAGAAGAGCGAAAAAAAGGTATGAGAAAGAACAAGTAGAGAATAGTGGCGCCAGGCTGCCGGTCTCTAGAATTTTCGCAATAGGATGCTGTTAAAGGAAACGCACCGTGGTAAATGATATACATACAGAGAAACAATAATAAGTACGAAAAGAGCATATCTCCACGTATGTGATTTTAGCTGAGACACAGGCTCAGGCAGACAAGCAAACGATTGAGTTCACTAGCTCGCCCGTTCATTCGTTTTCTCGTTTCGCACGCGCGTGCATATCACCAAACACACACACACTAAACGCCAAGAAGCATCAGTAAATTTTCAGCCGTAGCCATCCATTTAGCGCGCTTTATTTATCGAAGAACTGTCCTCATTTCCAGGATTTTTACGATGCGCGTGAGAATGAGAGTTCAACGTGATGGATCTTCCTATGCCTGCACATTGCATACTTCATCTCGGCTCGTGTTCGACTAGACACATGGCCCAAACAGATTTATTTCTGTTCAGATGGACGTAAGGAGAAAGAGAGAGACTATCTGCGTCAAACTACTTCGTCTTTCTGTTTTTCCTTTTGTATATGGAGAGAGTGAGAGAGAGAGCCATCAAACTAGGTAACATATACACACCATATACACAATATTTTATCTTCTATCGTACACACATTTTCTAGTTCCATATGTTCATCGCATCGTGTGTCAAGTGTTTTTTGGCAAAGAAACAACGGCTGGTTAAGCTGGATGGAAATCGTAACACATTCATTCACATCATTCAAATGTGTTTATTCAAGTCGAGTAAAGTAACAGCGAGTACAAAGGTAGTTTGTCTGTTTCTGTGTCACACATATCGTGATAGGAGCTCCACGCGCGCATTCGACAGAATAATAGTGGGCGAACGTAAACTTCAATCATTTTCATTTATCTACAATTCACCGCACAAATTGGATCGACGAAGCAATGCTTGGTTTTTATTCTCTTGTTCGACAAATATCTTCTGGTACAATAGTTATTCGCGTCAAAAAAGAAAACAAATCAATCAATGTTTCGCATTCATTTCGATATGCTTAGATACTCCCATTGTCTATTGGATGTGAGTGGATTTTTATGCCTTTCTTTCCATTTTGGCACGGCAAACCCAAATGCGACCAACAAAAGTTTGCGATAGTCATAGAAAGGGGTCTATAAATTCCGTCGAGCAGTAACCATGCACGTCATTTATTTTGCGCTCCACGAATCGAATGCATAAATCACGGAATAAGCACAAATAATTGTATTTGTATTATTGTCGCACCTTTTCGTCGCTGCCTTTTTTTCCTTCGTCTCCTTCTTCGCCACCGGGCTCAACCACGTGATTTTCAATTGTAAAACAGAGACAATTCATGACTTTTTTCATTCTTTCTTTCTGCATTCAATGGATTTGAAAACGAATTTCGCTCCGAATGCTATGCGCTTGCATATGCGGCGCGCTCAACATTTATGAAGATAAATGATCTCAACACAATGCAAACGAGCGATGGTTGGCTGAACGAAATAAAGAAACATCGTTTGTTTTGTGTCATCACATTTCGACAAAGTGCGATAATAATGCTTTTGCATGTCACTGCCACTATTGTGTCGGTGGCACATTTTTCTTCAGAATCCCCGTTTATCTTCGGCATTTCGAATGAAAATTTAAATACCGAACAAGAATGGCAAAGACCGATGCACTTCACTATCAGTGGTGGAAAAGTCTACGTGGAAACGGAGAGGGACAGAGCGAGGCGAGAGAGTGAGTGAGTTTGAGTGCCCAGAGAAACTATTTGTGAGAAAAGACTTGTTGAAGGGCTGATGGAAGTAAAACAACAATAGCTTAATGGCAAAATGATTGCAGATTATGGATATATGTGCAGTGCATTAAGTTCGGAATTTCTTCCATTTTTCTTGCGATGACATTGATCGTAATCCAAAACGCGGTACAATTTTTAACTGGATCTTTTCATGCTAAGAAAGGGTTTTTTCCAGCTATTTTATGATAATTCAAAACGAATTTTGGATTAAAATTGTTGGGCCATTTTAGTTAGTATCTGAATTATTTCTTTTATTAAAAAAAAAGTGCGTAAAATGTGCTGCACCTGTTCGACTTGAACTTATAGGCTCTTCTCTCGGTAAGTAGCTGTATTTTTGAAAATCGACAAACTACTCATTCGATTATCTATGATAATCGATGATTGAAACGTTAGTGAGCGAAAGAAGAAATTCCGAACAAAATCTTTTTTTACAATTTTTTTTTCTCCATTTTTGCATAGATTAGACAAAAAAGATGTAGCATATTAAAAAAAAAAATTTGCTGTTCTTGAAAATTCAAAAGGAATTTTAAATTGTTCATGCTAATTCGGACATTAGTATCGGTTGGTGACATTGATACAATGAATTTGAGAATATACATTCAATAATTCGATATGTGTGTCGCTCAAGGTAGAAGCGTTACTGTCGAAAATCAACACCATAGGAAAAACTATCCGAGAAATTGCAACATTTTACTCGATGGACCAAAATTCAAAACACCATCGCTCCAATTTCCATTACGTCGATTTAATAAGACCACTCACTGGCCCAATTTTGCTGCCATGTTTGGATTCGCATCGAAGGAAAAACCAATTTGCAAAAATACGACGGTGTCTTGTAAATGAAATTTGTTGCATTTGCGGTGCGTGCATGTGAGTCAACAATGTAGTCGCGCGCAGAGCGGCAACGACGAAATTATTTACGGACGATATGTGTGCATGGAACATCTACTTTCGGTCGATATGAAGCGGAAAAAGACTATAAAAATTGAATGGCCGAAATGAACAATTATATTTTGACACTGGTTCTATAGTGATAATGGGCTTTCGATGCACATGCAGTGTGCATGGTCATTTCTATCAGACTCACTCTCTCAATTCTCCCACCCTGCCTCGCACTACACACTCGTGCAAAATGGAAAATTGGTTGTCCACGGGCGTAATCTGAAAATTGGTCAAATATTTATGAGCATAAACGACAGAAAACCCTCTATCTGCTTTGTTTGTTTCAACAAATTACCAAACACATTTAACAGCTATTGTGTATTTTTGGTGTGGCCTCCCGAACACCGACTACGAATTCCGGAGCATTAGCACCAACAACAGCCAAGCGTTCCGAATATATTCACCTATTAAAGTATTGCCGGGCGTTCGGTAGCTGTGTGCAAAAATCGAATGGATGCCTCAATACAAAGCCAAAAAGCATACTTAAAATTGCACACGCGAATCGGATGCACGTCCGAAAATGTGCACAATGTATGACAAAAACCAAAAACTTCAAAATGCCGGTAACTTCAAACTCACTCACTACTCTCCCTCCCTCGATGTCCAGTTCGATGCTGCTCGTTCGCTGGCTATTTAAAAATACTGTCAACGTGTGCCTCTCAGCAGGAACCATAGAGAGATAGAAAAAAAATGACAAAGTGAAATTGTTTAGCTTAGCAGTTAATACTTGGATGGTTTGCATGATTGTGTATATGAATATGAATCTGTTTGCATTACGGATTATGTTGTTATTTGTAAAAACTTTCCGGAATAGTTTTTAGCTGGAGCAGGCTAAATGCTAAAAATCGTCGAAGTACAACAAAGAATTCAATGATGTGCCATTATTTGAACGCAGCACAACAAAGCGGCCGACGGTCAACTATGCGAATGTATTGTATATATAAAGGTGTCAACGAACACGAACAGTTCGAAAAAAAGTCGAATTTTGTTCGTTCGTTCGTTCGTGGGCGCTTCAAAAATTGACGAACGTTCGTTCGTTTGTTCGAAAATTTTTGGATTTTTTACGAACGTTCGTTCGTTTGTTCGGAAATTTTCCACGAACAAACGAACACGAACATCGCACTGTTCGAAATTCATACAAAAATTCGAACGTTCGAAAAATTTACGAACACACGAGCAATTTTCCACTGTTCGAACCTTTTCATTGATTTTCGAACGTTCGGGAAAAATTTTTTCATCTTCACAAGGAATATTTTGAGCTCAACTCAATTTAATCTTTGCAACGATTGGTTTCACACTCGCACGGAGGTAAAACATTGCTGTTTTTTTTTTCACTTTTTTTCAAAATTTTAAAGCAGAATATTGTTCTAATATCTAATGGGTTTGCTTTGGCAAACAATGTTATTTAAAAATACACATGTGCCGAGCTATCTCAATCGATCACTGTAATCGTTGCAACGATTGCCAAACAGCAATGTTTTACCTCCGTGCGAGTGTGTGGCCAATCGTTGCAACGATTAAATTGAGTTGAGCTCAAAATATTCCTTGTGAAGATGGAAAATTTTTCCCCGAACGTTCGAAAATCAATGAAAAGGTTCGAACAGTGGAAAATTGTTCGTGTGTTCGTAAATTTTCCGAACGTTCGAATTTTTGTATGAATTTCGAACAGTGCGATGTTCATGTTCGTTTGTTCGTGGAAAATTTCCGAACGAACGAACGAACGTTCGTAAAAAATCCAAAAATTTTCGAACAAACGAACGAACGTTCGTCAATTTTTGAAGCGCCCACGAACGAACGAACGAACAGAGTCGGTGTTCGTTGACACCTTTATGTATATACTGTTTAACGGCAAACAAATTAACACATCTCTCTCTTTCTCTCTCTCGTTCGCGATAAAGAACATTTCCGATACACGATATGCGAACCGAATTTTCGAGACCACCGATGACGATGAGCGCCACCGCTGCTGATCGCCATGGGAAGATTCAACGAAACTTTCAAATGACCATACAATTTATTTACCTATTGCACAGTATCCCATTACCTTATATCAATATGCATTAAACAAATAACATATTGGTCGAGCACATCGTGATGCTAGTGCATTTCCATTCAGTTTTGCCTCAGTCTCTTTTTCACTTCATCTTCGTGGCCTTATACACGCTCGCCTGCCACCAAATCAAAACAGAAAAAAACACACAGCATATTGGCATGAAAAACCATCGTCACTAACCAATTGCTTTCGATCAAGCATATACAATGCACACACACACACACACACACACGAGGGAGTCGAGCATATTCACTTTTTAATATCGAAACGCCACAAAACAATTGCTTTCATAGAAAACTGCATTTTGAGCGCTTCCCAAACACACAGCGCATACAGTGTGTGGGATTTCGCTAGGTAGAACAAACGAATTTTACCAGTCGAAAAATTATTCCGGCCCAAAATAAAATAGCAATTTTAAGAGCGATTTCATGAGTTTCTCTCTTTTTTCCCGCTCTGTTTGGCCTCGGTGTGAAAGAGCTGTTGTCCGCTTTTTTTCATTCGTGTATGCAGCCGCCGAAATTGCGGGCAAAAAAAAAACAACAAGAATATTATGCTCTTTCAGTGCATCATCAGTGTTGCGGTGCAATTGTTCAGATTGACCAAATATTCGTGTATTGGAAGTTACTAAAAATATGAATGGAAAAAATGCAGTGGCAACAACAACAACGGCGAGAAAAAAGGCGGCAAGTAAACTTTATCATATCACTTTTACCCCGGTTCGTTCTCTGTTTCTATCTCTCTCGTTCTCTTGTGCACCGGCTTCCGATACAAACGAATAAAATGAGAATTACTGGGAGATACGCGATTCATCGTGTGTGTGTGTGTGTTTTTTCGCTTTCTGTTGAAAAAAGCTCATTTTCTCTATAAAAGCTATACTGCTGCGCCTATCCATTATTGTTTCGCCTGCATATTATGTGGAATTGCAGACGAACAAGCCGGGAAAAAAATAACGCATCCGATGCACACAGGCACATGAAATAAATTATAAACATGAATTTCACACACCAAAGCAATGACGAAAAAAAAGATCAACATACTCGCATACACATACGTACCGTGCCTCTCTTCGTTCCAATAAAACATACCACTTGACACACAATAGCAATAAAATAATTTTTTTTGCACGTTCGTTTTTATTGTTGTTGGTGTTTTCTCGAAAACGCTTTGTTATTTTTCAATCGACCGCGTCAATCACAAATTCTTTGTTCTTTACGGTGAAACACGAATGCAACAGAAGGAATGAGAGAGGATGAAAAAAAAATTTGCACACCGAAAAAGGCCCCCATCACACACACACACACACACACACACACGCCGAAAAAAAACAAAGTTATTGCCAACCGTCATTCCAAGGACTCATTGCGAGTGTTTTGTTCATAGTAATTGAAAGTTTTTGTGTTTGTTTTCATTTTCATCGAGCAAGAATTTCAAAAGTGTGCCAGGGTTGTTGTTTTTTCTATCATGGAAAAAACGTTGATCATTCGAAGCGGTGCGATAGTTCAGAGACACCTTGGCGCGACGGTCACCGGCAAAAACATTCAATATGAATTTATGCTGTTTCCATGAATGGCACGAATCAAATCATTGCCGCGGTGTACCAATTGCAACCAATTCCAATTGAATGGAATAGCATCGGCATGGTGAATTGGCGGTTCTGGGTGCATCAAATGAAATTTTATTGATTGATTTTTAAGTGTATTTATCGGTGCGGCCGATGTGCATATGGTTTTTTTTCTGTTGTTTGGAGGCCAGAGGGAAGTGATGGCCGATGCATTCATTCTGTCTGAGCAAACGGTCAATTCTCTATCTATCTCTCTCTCTCTCTCTGTGCATCTCTGGGTTGCATGTGAGTGTAATATAATTTCGGGGCCAGTGTGCAATGGCAATGGCCAAGGGATGTTTGATATCTGTATGGTATGTGTGTGTACTCATCACACAGATGCCGATGAATCAAAAAGTGTATCATTGTTATAGATTTTTGTTGAGGTGCTCTCTCTTCATTAAAATTATTTCTATTTTGATGATTTCAATTCCAAAAAATGTGTAGCTTTTTTTGTGCACGCCACCACTCATTGTATCGTTGGACCGTTGTTACCGTTGCGCCCATTTATTCTTCACTTTTTTCACCCTGACTCTCTCTCTCTCTCACTGTGTGGCTCTTTGTGTGTTGCATTCAATTTGAAAAATTTCGAGTTACAACCGTTCAAAAGTGCAGTTCCGGCTGATTTTTTCTTCCCATTCGAGAGAGAGGGAGAGAGAGCTGTGTGTTTCAATTGTAATATCTCGAAGCATAATTTCCAACTGATCACTTGCACCGCTGCCGAATTCCACATTACAATGCACATATATTGGATAAAAAGCCGACTTTTTTCACTCCCGTTCAACTGCATTAGAAAACCATTCGACGGGGAAGTGAGTGGAGCAAAAAGACCGACAATCGATTGATAACGAAAAAGTACAACGGTTGATTGAATTGGACTTTTGAGATGTCGGGCCCATAAATCGTACATTTAGCATGAATGTGCATGTATGCCGTCATTTCGACCATTTCGAAAACCAAAAAAAAAAAATAAAACTCATTGATCAAGTGCTTGTTTTAATCCGAAAAATCGAAATTGCATAGCGAATTCGCTGAGATGGTGTATTCTCGAGGCAATTAACTTGGCATGAGGGCGACTATGGAATGGTGTTTCATGAAGTGAAAGTTACTTAAGTAAAAGAGCGAAATGTTGTCATCAACGTGCAAAAATCATCGTCATGGTGTACACACATACACTCAGACGCAACGTACGACGCACATGGAATTGCCTGACGTATGCACCATTCAATATGAGATTCCCTCAACCATATAATAGCAATGACAAAATAGTATTTAGGTCGATGCTCAATCCGGTCACAAACTTGCAAATTGACTACCGCTGCGTTCGAAAGAGGAGCATATACCGTTTGCTTGTACTGCCAACATCCATAAAAAAGTACTGAGCAAACACAAGTTCGTCTAGCACAGTTTGATATTTACAATATTTATAATGAAACATAAGTACTCTTATAGTTGAACACCTCCAACTTCCATCGAGATAAAACATTTTTGCAAAAGTTTGTGATCGAATTTAGTTCAGGTCATCGTATTTATAAGTGACGCACGACAATCCATCGCATTGAACCCAACACCTTAAGCAATGTACTTTTGCCCACATAAATAACAAGCGATTATAGAATTCGAGGGCATAACAACAATGACAAACACCCACTTCATCGAAATCATCGGCAACATCTTCGATTGAAAGCATATTGTTTCCCATTGCAATTGTGTTTCCCGTCGCCGCAAATCGCAAAGTTATTGCAACTTAAACGTTGCGTGTAACCGACAATTTCGTCAAAGAAATGCAACGAATTCGAAAAAGAAAACGGTGAAGAAAAAGAAATTGGAGAAAAAGACAACGGGAAAACGACAAGGAAAAGATTCAACAAGAAATGGGAAATAAATCTCAATTTATGTATTATTGCCACCGAATTGTTTTTTCTCTTCTTCTTCTTCTTCTTCGTTTTTCGAGGTCGTTTTCGACACTGTTCATTTTTTATATATATGTGTGTGTGTTTACTTTGCTGCAATCCTTCGATAGAACGAATTGATAGGAACTTGAACTTAATTCGGCAAAAATACATATAGCAAACAATTGTTTTTACATTCCGTTTCAGTCACCCGAACGATGCTCGTTGTGCTCCTCTCTTTCTTTCTCTCTCCTTCTCTCTCTCTCTCTCTCTCTCTCTCTCTCTTTCTCTCTCTATCTCTCTCTTGTTTGGTGTGCCGTTTTTATTTCAACTCATTCGCTTTGGATTTCGGCAAAGTTCAGCAACTGAAGGCACCAACAAGTTAAAAACAAGTGCCGAAACGTGTGAGCATTGAGCACGCAACAGCAGCAGCACCGCCAACAACAACAAAACGACAAACAAGCATAAAAACATCTTGCTCAATTCTCAATGCTCAATGTGCAATGATGAAAATGGTGGAAAATTTAAGACAAAACTTTTCCTGGCGGAAATCAATGCATTGTGTTTGCCGTGAGCGAAAAATACACATTCGGCATCCGTCCTGTGACGGCTGAACGAAGAAACAGCCAAGAAAATGGAAGCAAAGTGAAAAGGAGCGAGTGAGGTAGAGAGAAAGAGAGAGAGAGAGTGAGAGATTGCAAGGGAGTGTGAGGGAAGAAATTCCAACAGATATCCAAACCGCACATTGTGTGGGTTTTATATGCGTATGAAATGTCGATGTTGTCGACGCGTTCACAACGATATGTGCACACGGTTTCGTGTGAGAGAACAAAAGAAAGTTTCGTAATTGATTTTTATTGAAAAACTTTTCGCCCTCCGAACAGTGTGGAAAAGGTGCAAGATGAATTGTTTATTAGCTTATTATTGCCACGTATGGGAATTTGATCACTTTGCATCGAACCACTTTAATCGCAATCAATCTCCGGCCAATCGTTGAAATGCATCTCACCAATTGAACAGCCAATTTTCCAATTTAATTTGTAATGGCAATGCAATAATTTTCAATGCTGCTTCAGAGGGGCCAGAAAAAGTGATGAAAATTCAATTTCATATCTAATAATTTGTTTTACTGTGTTTTGGTATGACTATCGTCGTAGATACTTAAGTCGATTGGTGAAAATATGTAAATTCTGTAAAATCTGTTTGCTCTTTTACTCTGATGTCAAATGCACTGTCGACAACATAAATTTTCCCGCTGACGTGGGCGCTTGTAATTTCAATATATTTTTTACTACAAAGTTTTATGCATACAAAACTCTCCTTTCTACTCTCAACTTACTTTGCACATTTACGCATTTTAAATGCGGCAAAATGTATTCGAACAGCAATAATAATTATAATTGCTTTCATCTCATTTGAGCGTACCAATCAAAATCCAACCGCAGCGCGAAAAAAGATCACAAATTAGACTATTTTTAAGGTAGACACGATGCATACTGTTTTCGTTGTTGTTCTTATTCTTGATGATGATGCTATTGCATGCTGTCGTTGCATATTCTCCGTTTTATCGAAGGACTTTTTGTACGTTGGATTCCTTAATTTGCCTTGTTTGCATATAATTTGCCTTTTCCGAAACGATGAATATTCATTTCACTGCTCGAACGAGACCAATTGAATTTGCAAAATTGTGCAAAATAGATGGGTGTTTTTTTTGCCTACGTCTTTCCACAGAGAACACCAACTGTTCTTGCGAAAATGCATCAACCGAACGAGGGAGAGAGAGAGAGAGAGAGAGAGAGAATGAAAAACTTCTTTAATGGCAATCCAACCGAAATGGCACACTGGATATCCATGAACAGACGATAGGAAGTCGAATATCCTGATGTAATAAAGCGCTTCCACACGCTTGTTCGTTAGATAGCCAAATTACAGGTTATAGTTGCAATACAAAGGACATGATTAAAATGGGTGTCTGCACAGTATTTCCCACTCACTTACCGAGACAACAGACACAATGCGAGCCCGGTATCTGTGGCCAGATGCCGAAAACTGCTTGTATTATATGCTGAAGTCAATGTAAGGTATTCCGGTATGACATCCAAATGTTGTTTGTGTGCACATTTTGCGAAAATTATCCATTTTCCATGCGATTCATTCAAGTGAGAAATAGTTTTATTTGGTGAAATGAATGGATGTTAAGTGAATTATGCCGTGCTTCGTTTCATCGAAATGCCCGAAACTTTGCGTTTCCAACACATTTATCTGTCCGAACTAACCGAGTCGCTGTCGAACTCATTGCAATGAACTCCATCTATTTCTGGCTCCTTCCCCCCTCACCGTCTCTCTCTCTCTCTCTCTCTCTCTGTCTCTCTCTCTCTG
>NW_022601467.1:4370323-4384841 GCF_009176505.1 Sitodiplosis mosellana
TCTCTCTCTGTGTGTGTGTGTGTGTGTGTGTCCATGAACATGTGACATAGAAAGAGGTTGATCAGGGCAAAATCAATGTACAGAAATCAAAGTATTTTATAGACAGTGTAAAATTTCATTCGAAACGATAATAATTGGTTTAATGGTTGCCATTTGAATAAATTGAATCTTAAATGACGGCAATTCAGTTGACAGATAAAAGTGGTCAGTCGCAGCGCATAAAAGGTGAAAATCAACAGAGTTTGACGTTTCATTGCGAATTCATTTTGAAAATTGGGGAATTGATGTTTGTTCCATATAATTTCCCAACAAGAATTCCTATTGAGATCACAACAGATAATTTGAGAAAGAAAAAGAGCGCAGCAAATGTTTATGACATTTTTCTGGTTTATTAGCCCATAAAAGTAAACAAATGTGTACTGCTTTTATTTTCTTCGCCTTGGGCTACTAGTTGAAGTTGTGCAAACGATTTTTAACGATATAAACAAATGTGCTCTCGCCGGACTGTGGCGGAAGTAATGGATGCATCAAAATTGAACTCGAACGTCGTTTGTATTAAGCAAAAATAGTAAAATATTTGTCGAAGATTTTTAATCGTTTTTAATCCTTTCTTGGAATACGTGCAATGAACGCGCTGTCGTTTGCTCAACATCTGAAACGTTTCTTTGGAATACGAAGAGAAAGTTTTTGACGAAATTGAAATGGTTGATGCACGTTGATCCGGGTGTGAGAAATTGTGTGTGTTTATCAGACATAGACGTTGATGCCACTTTGGATTTTGTTTTCGGTTGCGATATGAAACATATGTTGCGCGCATAAAACAAAGGAAGCATCCAAAAACCGAAGGTGTTTCGTACAAATATTTTGAGCTGTGCAAAAGTAGCCCAAGACAAAAGCCACTGTTGCTGCTATTATGGTGTGTGTATTTGTGTGTGATTCGAAATGTGCTCTCGAGATTTAAAACAATCCGATTCAAAGGTTAACCCCAAGATTTGTTTTCAATGCGAGGGAGAGCACACAATGGCAACGGCAGCGGTACCAAACGAATAGATACGTGAGCCACAAAATGAACATTTGTCGAGCGGAGAGAGAGAGAGAGAGAGAGAGAGAGCCCAAGAAAATGCTACATCGTGTATATAATTGAATTGGCAATCGGCATATTCATCGAAATATGACAGAAGTTGTCATTTTGCAAAGTCAAATGAGAGTCGAATCCGGGATGCTTCGGGTATAGTCGGTGTGTGTGTGTGTTTCCGTCTCGCACATTTCAAACGCAGAAAGTGAGTGAATGAGTGTGCTCGTCAGCGGTCAGATGTTCAAAATACACGTTTCACTTGAAAATTTGTAACGTGTCAATGATCCAAACACTTACAGAAGGTTAATCTATCCTTGATCCGACTGAAGAAAACTTATAGCTTTCCATTTCGTTCGTTCTTTCTTTCGTTTTGTTTGTGTGCTGCTATTGTTGTTGTTTTTTCTTTTGAATTGCGTTGCTTTTGTTTCACTTCTGCTCGTGTCACCGCTGTCAGTCTCATTGAGCTGGGAGAGGAGAAGAAAAAAACAGCGGCTACACCGCATGCGGTGCGATTTTATCGTTTCAAAACAGTAGATTTTATTTTCAACACGTTGCAAACACGACATGCTAGAATTGTATTTCGAGATGCACAAAGTTGAATACCTTTCGCTTTTCTGTAAGTTTTTCGCGTCAATTAAAACCACTTAAAAATAGATATTAAATGACTCTTCACAAGGTATTGTGTGCTGTGCACATTAAAATGTGAGAACACACAGAGCAACACATTTGCTGTGCAACAATGTAATTAGAAGTCTGAGAGTGAGTGAGTGAGAGAGAGAGGAAGACACAGCGACTATGTGATTTTAAAAACGATACAAGTGCACGTAATATTCCTCGAAAATTCAAGCCAACCAAGCAAAAATGCCGAGAGATAGAAAATGCAAAATAATTGCTAATTTAAGTGTTAACAATTCATTATTCATTTGAGAAGAGTCAGTGGCTCTTACTAAAAATACAACACGGAATTATGTATGAAAATCCAAAAGTGTACTTGTTAGCACTACATCACATTTTAGGACCATTGTTTTGGATTATTTTTATTTTTCATGACTGCAGTCAGTTCGAATACATCGAAAATGTGAATTTCTTTAATAGGTTTCAAATGAATTGGCAAAAGACCCTTTCGATGGAACTCGGAAAATGTGAGGAAAATTTAATTCTAGAAACTATAAAATGTAGCAAATGGCTTTTGATTTCGATATAAGTCAAGCTGATGATAAAAATCAACACCTCAACGCGTAGCCATTATTCATACAGTGAAATCGCATAAAATCATTACTTTCATTCTATAAATCTAGACTAGCTTGGTTGGCCTTTTTCCATTTAATATTTCGTCTCGATGTCATTTTTTTCATTTACGCAAACATCAGAATTTTATAACTTTCACACAGCTTTCATCGAAAAACAGTTGCTTCATTAAATTCGAGTGTTGAGTATCGAAATCTCTTTGCTTCAACGAAATAATTGTGTGGCTCACAAAAATTATGACTATCCATTTTCGGTGTTTTTAGCCAGCCAGAAAATCCATTCGACAAATTAATTTATATATAAATTACGTATACGTTCAATGGATTTTTAGTGAATCGATTGTGAACCGGTAACATCGTGTTGATCCTATGTATAATGGAGGCTAATTTGAATTTAAGCTAAGTTCATTCCGTTGAATTATGCAAAAGTGTGCACCTCTGTTTTTGGTGTAATGTTTCTCGCTCTCTTGCTCTATCTCACTCTCTCATGGTGTTGCCCATTATAGCCCACAAAATTTTTAATATGCAATACAAATTTCCACATAAAAAGCTTGCAATTATGTCGAGCGCTCAACGAGCTCGTTCGCCAAATGAATGAGTCAACAGCATATATGGCGCACAGAGGGACAACAACCGAGTGAGAGATTATGCATAAGGTTTTAGGTGTACAATGGCGAAAAAGAGACATTTGTCTAGATAGATAGATAGAGCAAGAGAGAGAGAGAGAGAGAGAGAGAGAGAGAGAGAGAGCTTATGTATAGTGTTTCAGCCAAACTAAAGATTTATGGCCGTAATTATGGCTTTGAAGTGAGCTACAATTTTTCAGTAACGTGTAAATTTTCACACGCACTTAAATAATTCGTTCCGTAATTCATGTCGCATCGGCGCTCCATTCTTTTTCTGCTTATTCTTCTTCTGTTTTTTTTTTTAAATTTGAATTCAGTGTATAGTATCTGCGATAAGGTATGGTTTTTGTAACTTGCATTATAAATCAACGGAAAATAAAAGGATTTTTATTTATTTTTCTTTGCCTCTCCCTCCCTCTCCATACACATTTTACATAAAGTCGGTAAGATATCGACGAGGAAGAAAGGAATCGAATTTCAAAGAAATATGGATAGTGTCGAGTGAAGCCGCCAGGTCAAATGCAATCAACGCAACTGACACGGAAAAAACCGAAGCCGCAGCGAATGACTTTGTCTTGTGATCCCATGATTTGGTTCCTTTGCCGCGTCGTTCGTCATTTCGAGTCGGTTTTGTTGGCTTTTTTTTCCACCCGTGCTCGTCTTTCATTCATTCATTCGCAAAATCCGAACGCAAAAATCATTTCACCGTGAACTAGGAAATCTTTGGATATTTTTCCTCGTTCGAATCTTATTCGGTTGGTCTGGGCTTTTGAATCGGTGCGCATACATCAAAAATCACATCGTTGCATTTGCCAAATGTATTTTTATTATTTATTTATGAACGTATAATAAAATGTTAAAACGACTCCCTTGCTCTCCTTCTCGCTGCAAAGGGACTCGTTCGCTTGCAAAACCGTTCAAGAAAATCCAATGAAAATGCCACGGTTTTGAGCGAGTGTGTGTGTATGTGTGTGTGTATCGGTTCGTGCATGTTTTTCCTTTGATTTATGACCAATTTTCATTGGTCAACTGGCATGGGAATTTATGCTAACGAATCTCATTCAAAGAAAATCGTTCGGCAATGACATCGGTACGAACGAAAAACTGTGCACACAAATCTCATTCTCTTCATCATTCGCATTGCTCACGATTCGATTTTACGTTGGGACCAGAGCAAGAGAGAGAAAAAGTCATAGCGGGCAATGGAGAAAAGGAAGCACACGAAACCAAAAAAAGGGAAAAAAAGAATCGAATTGCTCAAGAATTTCACTGCAATCGAAGCTGAATGCTTGTGAACATTCTCGAAGACGAACAACTACGAAAAATGTATAAATCAAAAGAAAAATTCATGCATCGCTGAAATGAGCATTATGTTGGAAGAATAACTAAAATTTTGTAATATCGTTTATTTCGAATCGGTTATTAACTTTGACCGAAGTAAAATAAGAAAAATACAAACTCTGACTGAGATTTGCCTACAAAGATGAAGGGAAGAATAGCATAATGCTCCCACAACTCGCATCGTAACTCTATCGACAACTATTTTGTTTTCGCATGTAAAACATTCGGAGCCATTACGATTAACAAGGATGTCAATGGCATGTGCCGGTAGTCGTTGGACCTTTGTATATTGATCAAATGTTTGTAATATTATGCGATTGCAATTCGGCAAAACCACAAAATCGCTCACACAATTTCGTAACGTGCAAATCGCAAACCTTGTACGATTTGTTACACGCAGACAACGCCAAAGCCACAACTAAACAATTCCGTTTCAAGTTTGACGAAAACAACAAATTATGGACGAGGCAAGAAAAGAAAGAAACAACAAAAGAAACGATTCTCTAAATGTACTGGAACGGTTTTTGGCGAACATTTCGCTTTATTTTCATGGTAATCAACAGCAGAAGAAGTTGGTGTGATGTTTTACACTTGTTCCATAATTCTACCGACGCAGGCAATCATGATAATAAATGCATATTTTCAAGTGATGTGGCGTCGAAGGTCCTGTGAAAATGCCAAGAAATTAACCATTCGCACATACACAAATACAAACACATATACCCAAACGGCATTTGCAAGGTACGCAATTTTTCCATGGGCCACCGAATGGCAAACGATTGGAGTGCGGTGGTGTGGTGCCACAGCTAACAAAAACAATCATAATTTGCCTACGGATGGTTGCGTGGCCACGAGACGTTTTGTAAATTACACTTCCTTGAATTGTTTTCCTCTCCCTCCCTTCCTCTCTCTCTCTCTCTCTCTCTCTCTCTCTCTCTCTCTCTCTCTCTCTCTCTCTCTCTCTCTCTTGCCGTAAAACTTAAACCGGTGTTATACGAAGAAGAAGTAGGTATTTGTTGCAGAGCGCGCGCTAGGGAATTTGAGCCAATTGTGCAAATGTCTTTTTATGTGCACTGTGTGTTGGAGCGTCGAACGAGCGAGCGAGCGAGCAAGCAAGATGTACGAGCCCCGAAAAACCGAATCGTCTTCATATGCTAATTCAAACAAAAATCTTATGTTTTGTGTCAAACTAAATAATAGGTTTTCATTTGCCTCACAACCAGAAATTGCCTCGAACACTTTGTCTCTCTTTCTCTCGTAAGCATTCTCCGTTTCATTCACACGCATTGCCGCACACCGAGACATCATCATCACCATCACCACCACCACTACCACCGTCGCTGAACCAATTTCGCAGCCGAAACCAAATACGGCCAAGGTACACGGGATGATAACGATATAGAGCATTAGAGAATAATTCACAAGAAAATTGATTAAGCCCATTTGGCGCTCGTGTGCGTGTGTTTATTGCGAGAGTTGAAATGAAACAGGTTGCTCCTATTTCTATTACCTATCTAGCATACACAATGTATGCAAAACTTGGCCATAGCAACAGCATCAAATGCGCGCAACGCAATGCTCGCTCATTTCGACGCGCCCACGTATTTTCGCCAATGTTGTGTGTTAGATGTGTCGAAAAATGTATAGAAAATCAACGATGAAAGCACAAGAGAGGTTCCCAACAATCTTCATCAAATGTTCGATTCACTCAGTGTATGTTTTTTAGGGGATGAGACCGGAAAGAAACCGCACAACGGCGCACTGCCAGCGACGCGAATAAACTTTTTGCATCATGAGGATAATTTTTGATGGCTTGACGTTGTAACAACTTTGATGAATAATATGTCATTTAGATTTGCATACGCACGTTATAGAGATCAGGTAGTTTATTCGGAGACGATGTTGGATAAGTGTGCGCGACACACATAAACACATCGGATGGATGTGTGTATGTGTGTCTGTGTCACTCATATTATGCGGTTGATCCCGATCCAACGTCGAATGAATCAAGCTTTCTTCCCAGGCCAAGTGAAAAAGCAATTTTCTTCGAGTTAAAATATCTCCATAATATCTAATGGAAAATGTTTCAGTGTGGTTTTACCTTTGGGAAATTAAGCGAATGTGATATCAAATCCACACAATGCATGCTGGCAACGTGAACGCACACGTCTAATAGGTGAAATGGTTTGGTTTTATTTGGTTATTGTGCACACAGCACAAAGAGAGAGAAAGAGAGGGATAGAGAGAGAAAAAACGTAGCGCCAGAGTGGAAGAGAGAAGCAAAGGGACGTTTGGATCATATTATGTGGCCAACTATTGCCGCATACGGCAATTGCTGGAGTGGCACAATCATCGAAGGGAAAAATTGAAAACTTTTATTTTCATTCCCGCATCGACCAAACCGTACACAATGCACTAATGAAATTATTCACTTGGATGTCCGGCTCTGGTCGCTCGATGAATCACAAAGAATTAATGAGTCGATGCTGTTTCTAATAAGAATTAATAAACAACAAAATTGGAAAAGGAAAATTGATGCCGCCATTCAAACGAGATGCCATAAAGCGGAGATTAATTGAAAACCGTTGGAACGTTGAAACGGTCCATTTCGTTCGTTTGGAAAAACGAACACTTGAATCGCCGCTTCTAAAACTTTGTGAACTTTTCTACACACAATCTCAGGCACAATCCCATTTTTTCGACGTTATATTCATCATGGTGTCATTCAGCAGCCGTCGAGCAACACCGGCTACACCGTTGCCTACAAAGACACACAAAAAACAAGCAAACTTACTTTTACTTTATTCACAAATTTATTTGAGTCAATTAAATATTCGTAAAGTTTTCCATTTCTTTTGCGTTTCAATTTTCGTGTTTCGTCGGTCGATGAGCAAATGCTGCTACCGGAAAGGATCTCTCGTTGTGATGCGGAGACGTTTAAGTGATTCTCGTTCTTTGCAGTTACCTAAATGTGAACACAAGAAAAATGGCAAAATTAAAAACTCACAGCCAACTCGTCGATGATGGAAGACGGTATACACCGCGAAAGAAAGATATATGCCCCAAACACACTCAGAAAACGGGCAAAAGAAGAAAATCAAGAAACGTAACCAATGACGAAAGTGAAAAACCACGCGTGAGAGAGGGACAGAGAGTGAGTCTGTGCACAGAGAATAGGAAATTCACAAATGATTTAGATAAACAAGAAGTTGGTGTAATTAAATCATTATAAATACATAGCCGAGTTACACCGAGTGTAAAAAGTACATGACACACAGATGAGTCACGGCAAAGGAAGACGGAAAAATACATCGTTGGTACTGCTGTTGCTGTTGCTGCCGTTCAATTTACTCGTTTTAACCAGTACCAAATCGTTCAACCTTCTTCTTTTATTTTTCCTCTTTTTTGGCCGAATGTTCAAATTTCACAACTCCTCAGCAGCTCTGATGCAGCATAATCTCTCTTGGTTGCGTGCGTGCGTGCGTGTGCGCGCGCGTTCGCTCATTTGCTCGCCTCGTTCTCATTTCACAAACGCAGTTTCGGTAGATGAAACCAGTTTGATAATGAACTTTGAAATAAAACTCGGTTGGTTCGTTAAAAAGGTAAAAAACTTTTATAATTGAATTGTTTTCTATTTTTTCGCTTTGCAAATGCTCCCGAAATGTGAATGTCGACGTACTTTGATTTTCGATTCGGTGGTTTTGCTCTTTTGCTTTTTTCACCCACCACCATCACCCCATTGCCGAATGTGTGTGTGTTCCATTCTCAGCCATCGCGCCATACTCACATTGACATCGACCACCGAATTACGAAGAGCGGAGAGAGAGTGAGTGGATAAGTGAAGTTGGATTGGTATCACAGTGTAACTTTTCTTCCGTTACCTGATTCCCATCGTGAAAAGTATGTGTGTGCACTTTGGGCGAACAGAATTTTCGGGAATTTAAACTTCACTTCCACCACTTGTGATGTGGATTAATGATAAATCTGTGTAATGAAGATATTGAACGTTCCATTTCTGGTTAATGCCACAAGAATTCACTGGTTTTAGTCATTTTTTTCTTCCTCTCTTCATCTTCATTCTCCTTAAAATTGTATAATTGAGTTTTTCGTACTTTCAAAGAGAATTCTATCACGAAAATCAATGAAAAGTCTTCCGGTTTGAAGATTCATTCGTTTCCACGTTGAAATTTTTTCACTACAATTTCGTCTTAAATCTTCGTCCGAGTCTAAGATTCATTTACAGATGCACAACCAAATCGCATTTCCAACTATTTGCCATTTTCAATTGAAAACTCGGACAAATTTAAATTAAATGCGTCCAATTCTACATGGACTGACAACATAAACAAGCGACACAAATTAAATCGGAGAAGTCATTAATTCGAGGACAACTCGATTAACTGGTGGGGAATAACATAATTTCGTTACTGTTTTTGGAGACATTGAATTTAATATGTGGATATTCGATTTGAATTCAACGATGTCAGCAATGAACAACCAGCATATATAAACTTTCAACAATTGCTTTGTCTTCATCGTCAATGAATCATTGCGTTACAGATGCTGAAAATTAATGCAATCGAGTAGATGACATGGAATACAAGAAAATTTCTACAATATTTGATCTAGACAGACGGAATAGCCATCATTCTATGACCCATTTTGAGTATTATCATCCCATGAAATTAATTAAAATCCCAAAGACTAGAAATCAGAGAAGAAATTGGAAAAGATTTGCTTTTCAAGGGATCCTTCTAAAAAATACCTACACTTGGATATGATACAGTCAAAAGTGTCCAATGAAGTTTGCTTACGTGTATACTGTTAGGAGCAAATGAAACGAATTCATAGTTTGGAGCAGGAACATTAAATGGTAGGAAGCCATTGTGAATCGTCAACTCTTTTATAATGTTGTATTCACACAATTCAATGAGGTGTATTGTGTCACCTTAAATGAAGCAAAACAATGAACGCAAAGATACACATAAAACTCGGTCCGTTCGGGACTTCGTGTCGTTTGTAACCATTTTGTGTGGTTTTCGTCATTCCATCTTTAGTGTTTTGTTCCATACCAAAAACCAAAGGTATCAGTCTGGAGCCATTTTGCACGTGCTACCTTGTAAATTGCTCTCATTTGAATACTCGTTCGAGCAACAACAACAGAAAAAAAATGAACCTTTCGACCATCGGTTTATTTATTTAATTTTAACAACCGGTTGAACAACAGTTTCAACTATATGTGCAAAGGGTGAGGAAATGAGGTCAAGCTTGTGATAAAATCATTCCATTTGTATCCACTTAATTGAATAGTATTGTGCAAATGTTTCACATTTTGTAAATGGGAAACTTTTGTTGACCCGCTATCAAAATTTATTAAATGTGCTGCGCTACACACATACACACACATTTTCACTACTTCTCTATCCAGGCAAAAAGACGAAAAAAAGATCCCATATGTTGTTTTCTTGAAAGGACCGGTGTTCATGTCCAGCAAAACGGTAAAAAAAGTGCTTTCCACTCATTTTGTTTGATTAATTTGGTTTTAAGTGTTGCTGGAAGAATTTGATTTGTAGCCGAAGTTCTCGTGTTCACACATGAGAACTAGCACACATTGACCCATGTATCGCCTTTCACATTAACACCTACGAAAATTGAGTTTTGCTCCGGTTCGAGAGAATGAGCACTTTCTCTACTATCCAATGAATTGAACTTTCAACCTTTGGCTTACATTATGTGCATGCGACAGTGATGTGTTCGTGTAACGGTGCTTGCCATGAGGTACAAACTATATAGAAAGCATCATTCGATTCGAATAATTAAAGTGCAAGGTGGTTAATGTGAATGTAAGCAGGAAAGCCCTGGCTCATGTTACACATACTCACATACAAAACCAACATTGTAATAGACGTGAAAATATTATCATTCGCATCTCAACACTAACATGCTCACCGACTGACACTTTCAACGGTGCGAACGAAAGTGGGCAGACGATGTGATAACACAACACACACACACATACACAAGGCTAAAATGACAATAGCAATAAACTTCACGCATAAGTTGATTTTTCGCAAATTAATTTCGGTTATTCTTTTTCATTAGGCAACCACATCAAACACAAACACCATTGACCAATGTGTTAGTCTAGTGTGTGTGCTTTAGTGTTGTTGGCCATCGAAGTTTTCGGTTAACACCTGAAATTGAATTAAATGTACTGCTAATGGCCATAATGGTCGGAATGGTGAAACGTATCCCAATATTGTTTGCAAAAAGGTTCACTTGTCGATGGGGCGAGTTTTATTAGCGAGCTCCCTCTCTTTCTCTCTCTGCGTGTGTGTGTGCGAGCTCGCCACTCGGTCGGCATTCCTGTTAGTGTGAAAGCGCACATATGTGAAAAATACACACAACATCCGCTCGCTCAACTGTGATTCAAATCTAGATAGTAAAAAGGTATACGGACCCAAATAGTGTTTACTATTTAATTATGTTTATGGTTTAGCATTTACAAGTTTGTTTATGTGTGCGTATGTGTTTGTGTGTGTGAGAGTATGTGGATTACTTCTGTACATTTCATTAGCGCGCTATGATACCGATGTTCAACCTTCTATCGCACACTCGAAAAACACGTATGGAAAAAGTCTGAACAACTCGCATTTCGGTGAACAAATGAATCACCACAAAAAAGCGCTGCCAAACGGAACGAAAACATCTTTGTAATGTGTTTACTTTGTGTTTCGCTTGCACACACATATAAACAAAATAAACAGCTAAACCACGCAAGCAAAACAGTTAAGAAGTCTCATGCTGACTCAGGTTGACATGTCGATAGAGAGAGAGACCGACTTTAATCTCTCGCATTCACTCATTCACATTGCCATACTATTTTTTCCCTATTACATGTGATGTTCGACTTTTTGCGTTGGAAAATTGTGTTATTAGCCACAATTAAAACCGCACCGTTTTCACAAGCAACATCTGCGATGCAGTGTTATTGCTCTACATATATATACGTACAGCGCACATACTGTGTGTTTGCTCATGATATTCAAATGAAAGGTCCATAAATCGCGTAAGAATTTTTGTGCTATGACTTTGCACTGGTTTGTGTTATTTGCGTTTTTGATTTGGATTTCATAGCGCTGCTGCACCACCGAATTGACTGTCGATTGCGGCATCGAGGCATCGCCATTTTCTTTGTTCACTTTTCACACACAGTCTTTTTTTTATTGTCAACGGCCAGCTACTCTCTCTCCCTCTCTCGATCGGCTTTGTTTTTATCGCGTGCTTCGTTCGCTTCGATTGCACTTTGCATCAATGCAAATGTTTATACAAGATTCTGAAGCGCATCATCAATAACATGAGAATAAATCATCGCTCGCTGCGTGTGTAATTTGGTGCGGAAAAAAAGGTCATGCATTTAATATAGTATGCATGAGATGATAATAACAATAATTTGCAGGAGTCAAATGTAAACGCTATATTTATGTATTGTTTTTCCGTTTTTTTTTCTGTTGTGTGTGCATGTCTCTTTTGATTCGCTTAACTTGTAATTTTATGCGGGAATTTTCGTACTTGGTAACAACATTATCGATGAAATGAGGCGAAAATTGGTACATAGGAATGAGAGGGAGAGAGAGAGAGAGCGGGAAAAAAATCATTCGAATTTGTCGCGAAATAAATACGCGTGAAAAATAAATCCGTTTGCGATGCGAACACAGTCGCAATGAATCGAACGATCATCGAGGACATACAGTAAACACGGTTCTGTAAACGAGCGAAAAAAAGACATAGAGCAATTTCAACGCCACTTGCCAAATAAGTCCACACCGCAAAACAGATTTGTATCCACTGTCATCCTCCGCTCCAAACTATTTGCAGATTTTCTTTCCCCGTTCGTTCTGTTTGCTTCGCCGACACAATTGCTTGCACTGATCGAACCGACTCGCATACATCAAGCCATTGTATTCATCGACACCGAATATCGGGGCAGTTGTGCAATCGCCCAAAATATTTATTGTTTATTAAGGACATTTAAATGTTTTGCACCCGATTTGCCTCTTTTTTTTCGTTCACATCTCTGTGTCCACCGCCACCACCGCCACCACCACCGCTGTTGCACATCTCAATTGGATAAACGCATCAACGCAATGCAACCCGGAGAAAACATGCGACACACACACACACACACACACATACACGTATTTGTTCAGGAGTTTGTGTTTTCATTCGAAATACAAAATGTAGAGAGGGAAAAAAACTCTGCAGTAAAAGACTCAAATAAATCACTTTGATCAACATGCAAAAATTCATACACAGATGCGGTTGATTTCATTGGGATCAATGTTATTCATACCAATCGATGATGATACGGTTCGTTCAATGGAATGCCTTTTTTTCGGTGAATGCATAAATAAAATCATTCAATCAAATCGATGGTGCACCTGAAGTGCTGGCCCCTTTTTTTTCCTTTTTGGAATAACCTCCATCAATAAAAGTGTCTTTTGAATCCTCAAAAAAGTAATCATCCCCAAGCGATTGGAGCGAGTGGCTTGTTCAGAAAAGACGATGTTTGATGTATGCAATTCAACCCACCAAAAAAAACATTTATTCATGACATATTATGAAATTTCCACCGATTATTATTTCATTGAATATTGAAAATCTTTTTGTTTGGCATATTTTATCGATATGAATTTTCCTTTTATTTTGTAACAATGAAGAAAATCTATTTTTCAAACGTCGACGACGACGGCGGTGGCATACGCTAAAGTGTCACAACATTGACTGTACCTCCATTGGAAAAAGGTGCCTGTTTACTGCAGTAAAATGTATGGTTCCGGAATTGTTGGCATCATTCAGCAATAGTGTTTTTTGTGTGAGAGACACAAAGAGAGAGGGGGGAAGAGAGAACGATATGTGAATCAAAAAGTTTTCTATCGCTGAGCATAAACAATATGTCAGTTGTATCGTTGATATTAGTCTCTTTTGCTCGCGACCGTCTTTCCATCTATTTTATAATAAAATGTCACCGAGAGAATAAGGCATAAATTTCTCGCAACAACCCGACAAAAAAGTGAACATTGAATAAATATTGAATCGCGTCGATAGTCGCATACAGTGCATTGTAGTGACTAATTTTGCCGTTGAGCACAAGAAGAGGCAGCCACAAACTAAGGAACAGAAAAAAAATCAGGTGATTTATTCTGTGTATCGAATTATTATTACGTTCTGCACGAACTGCATGAATATTGGCTGTGTGTATTTTCAACATCCTTCCGGCACATAATACGGAAGTGCTGAAGTGGATTTTATACGCATTATAAATATATCAATAGATGTCTTTTGTGCTGTTGTCACTTGTGAAATGGCGAATGGAAATTCAATAAACGTGTGCATGCACAAAACTTTTATCGGCAACATTGAATCGAAACATCGAAACCCAATGTCGGCGCGCTCGTTCGATTTTCCTTCCATGCATACCATTCATCGCTAGAGACTTTTCAATATTACATTTGGCTTCACTTGCACCGCGATACATATATTCGTCGTACCCCGTTCCCGTACGAACGAACGTACTGATCTCAACCTTCTCGATACCTTCGGATTTGCGTGCTTGCTCTGCAGTGAATTCCTGTTGCTGTCGCATTTTTCAGCCCATGTTCAACAAAAAAGTTTTTGTCGTCAACATTGGCGTCATGTATTCCTCGTGTTTCTGTTTTTTTGTTGTATTATTTACTCTCCTTCTCTCTCTCTCTTGCGCACACACATTCCCGTTGCTAGATTCTGTGCAAATAAATTTACTGAAGCTCTGTTCCATCTAGGCTGCGCCCGGTTGGTGTTATTGTTGTGATTATTGCTGTTAATGCGATCTATTATATCTCAATAAAATCTGTTTATAACTTGGCTTTCGATGGGAATGAAGTGAAAATACCCGTTTACTTGACTTTTTCCTCAACTCTTTCTCGTCTCTTCGACGATATGAAGTGCAGACACGTCGTATTCTTGTCGCCTTTTCTCATTCTCTCTTTCTCTCTCTGTCTCTAGCTTTCGCTTTCGTTCGAGACAATCACCAGATTACATGATAGAGCCGTCGATAAAGCCAAAATAAAAATCCAAGCGACAGGTACGAATGACGCCATTTCACCGTCTTCAAAAAAATACTTTTTTTTCACCCTCCACTGCAGAGAGAGAGAGAGAGAGAGAGAGAGAGAGAGAGAGAGAGAGAGAGA
>NW_022601467.1:4384851-4470184 GCF_009176505.1 Sitodiplosis mosellana
AGAGAGAGAGAGAGAGAGAGAGAGAGAGAGAGAGAGAGAGAGAGAGAAATGGTGAGTGAAAAGAACGAAACCGAATGAAAATGTGTCATTTCCATGCGAATGATGTCAACCTTATACCCACCCGCCGCATTCTATTTGAATGAAATTCCGTGATGTTCTTCTCATTTTTATGACTCAACGACAAAATGCTATTTAATCTGCTCCCCAATTTGTGAACAAATCATTTTTCACAATTCATAACTTTTCACCTTGAACATTTATATTTGATTTGCATTCACTTTTTTCTTCTCTCGTTCTCCTTCTTCTTCTTCTTCTTCTTCTTCTCATCGTTCGTTGGTCCATGGTCCCTTGCCACGTACTTGCTGTCTGTTGTTGTTCTTGTTGGCTTTTCCTTCTCCGTGTTGTTTGTGGGTTTCTGTTTTGTTTTTGTTTTAATAATTTCAAATAGCGGTGGAAGAGCATGACACATGCTCAACACAAAGACCACAATGCCAAATCTCACGTACAAATTCCCAAGAAAAAACTTGGGCATACCTTTGCTCGTTGGTGTTTTTTTTCTTCTCTCCATTGCTACTTTATCTCATCGTCTTGGGTGGAAGCTGTCGCCGTCGTGTTTAAAAATGCTTTACGATATATTTATTCGTTTCATGGCACATTTACGGTCGAGGTGAAGGTAAATGTTTTCTACCCTCTGCCACACACACACACACACACCGTATGCTCTGTATGCTAACGACGACACGAGAAAAAGGAAGAAAGAGACCGAGAGACACAGCGAGAATAGGTCCGTGAAATGAATACATGCAGAGGAAAAATTGTGTCGACGACAACCCCAAGCAAACAGCAAAGCTCATGCATAATGTATTAAAAGATTGCACACCGCAAAATATAAATAATATTTTTCTCCATTGGTTTTTTTTCGGTCTAGTTTTTTTTGTTGCTTTGTTTTCTTTTTCCGACGACGCTCTATTTAATGCTTGTTTCTTTATTGGGGATAAAGCATGACACGCACCAAGGAAAAACAACATCTTCCACCTAATAGGCAAACGGCGCATTAATGCATAAGAAATCATACGAAACAATAAGTTCAGCACACAAATTCCATCTTTCAACGTCTTATTCGTTAGGATACAAGGTGTTATTTAACTTTAGCACATTTCCATCGGCAGCAACGATCACAGTGCGGGAGGCTTACAAATTGAACGATTCAAATAATTGCAAGCAATTTAAGTTCTTGTTACTTTTTATTTATGATAATGAATATGATGACGCACGCGGGAAAATTGAAACGCAGAGATTGCTTTTTTTTCTTTTCATTTCATTCTCGAAAACTCAAGCATCATAGGTCATTGTAATGACCAAAATGTTGAGTATGAATGATTTGAAATAGGTGCTCGATGTTCATTTGAATAATTTCTTGAGAATTCAAATAGGAGCGGACAAATTGTGCACCTTCAATCTTGGTTCAATATGATTATGTGCGTGCAAAAGAGTAATTAAGATTTGAAATTTCTCTTAAAATTAAACTCATCCGTAGGAAAGTCATACACATGACTAAAAAAAAACAAATCTCTGCGCTCATACTATATATATACTCATATATATTGTTTTTTTCACATACTATATTACTCATGCCAATCGATTCATATGATTCATAACATAAGTCAAAATCTTGATTCAGATTTCACACAATCTCCGTTTGATAAACCACCCGTTTTTTTTATGACCTTACTCACACAGCATCTGTGTTCGGTTAGTATTTCATGAAAATTTCAACGAAGCCACAGAAAAGAAGTATTAACTTACAGAAGGACTTTCAACGAAACAATCAAATGTTTGAATCTTACCGAACTTCATTCACATGCTGGCAAATGACAGTGTACAAGCTTTGAATTCGATGGTGTCAAATTATCAACAGATGGCATTGATGCGGTGGCCATTTTTTCTCGGTGAACGTTGACAGAAATTTATCCATTGCGTTGTTTTCATTGTGGTGCTTCATGTTTCTCCGTGTGTATATCATATGACTGTTGGTATGCGTGTGTATGTGTGAGTGTGTTATCTTGACATCTAGTAATTTTCGACTATTTTCGCTGGGCTTGTGTCTTCATGCAATTTTCTCTTCACTTGAAATTGTTCGGGCGAAAAATACACGGCGCAAAACTCCCTCATCACAACTTTATCGTCATTATTTTTTTTTTTATTGTAGTACAAATTTAACGGATGCCACTTAATCGAAATAAGTAAATATTTGTATGTGTTTTAAAATCATAATCCAAAATTGTATGAAAAAGAAAATTGAATCAAACTTCTTTTCCGATTTCAATACGAAAGTGCGTAAAAAAATAGGGGCAAACATGATAACCAACTATTAGATATAGACAATTTGCGATTGATGTTTTTTTTTACCGCATTTGCAAGATGTCGATGCGTTCTATTTTTACGCTATTGAGGTGATTGATTTCGTTGTTTTTTTTGTTCGTTCTTCATTTGTAGATTTGGTAATTTACTGCCGTTGAAGAAATTAAAATCGGGCGCCATGGAATCGTTGCCATCATCTGATGTCGTTCTTGTGCATGGAAATTCTCATCCAGAATTGGCCAATTTAATTGCTGGGTAAGACACATTTTCCGACTGGATTTTTTTTCCTTCATTTTTTCTTCTCTCTTGTGACAATTGTAAACAAACCATAGCAACCAATCATTTTAACCGTATTATCTATATCTGAATTGATAGTTATAAATTATTTTCTTTCCATTTGTTCGTCGATTACATACAGTCGATTGGGTGTAAAAAGTGGCGGCGCATCGGTTTATCACAAAACTAATCGTGAGACAATGGTTGAAATCGGCGATTCGATACGTGGCAAAGATATCTACATCATTCAAACCGGAACAAAGTAATCATAGCAAAATACACTTTATTTTTCGTTAAAATGAAACCTTTACGTTGGTTGTTGTTGTTGTTGTTATTGTGCTTGTGCTAGTTGAAAGCATTTTTTTATCATGCGGTTTTTTGACATTTCTCCACAGAGACGTCAATAACAATATTATGGAGCTTCTTATAATGGCATATGCTTGCAAAACATCATCAGCCAGGTCAATTGTTGGTGTAATTCCATATTTACCCTATTCGAAACAATGCAAAATGCGAAAACGTGGCTGCATCGTGTCCAAATTATTGGCTAAGGTTTGTTTATCATTTGTTTTGTTTGCACTGCAAACAGACGCCGTATTTTATGTGTACGCATACGTGTTTATTCAAAACATTGTTTTTGTTGTTGTAAATACACTTTGTTTTAGATGATGTGCAAATCCGGTTTATCTCACATCATCACCATGGACCTTCATCAAAAGGAAATTCAAGGTTTTTTCGATTGTCCAGTTGACAACTTACGAGCTTCACCATTTTTACTCCAATATATCCAAGAAAGCGTACGTTTACCATATATATATTCTGTTTTTCCTTCTTTCCTACGGTGACATCCAATGTTCAGCTGATATCAAAATGCATTCGTTTTTTCGATCTAGATCCCAGATTATCGTAATTCGGTCATTGTGGCCAGGAATCCAGGTTCCGCAAAGAAAGCCACTTCATATGCTGAACGCTTGCGTTTAGGCATTGCCGTCATTCATGGAGAACAAAAGGAATCAGAAAGTGATGAAATCGATGGACGCTACTCGCCACCAACTCTACCATGGTGCATTAACCAAACAATAAATTCACTATTTTCTTTATTTTAATCATACGATGGTTGATCTTACAGCCGATCACGAACAATGGACGTTTCCGTCGGCGTACCGGTTCATCCAGCCAAGGAGAAACCACCAATCAATGTGGTCGGAGATGTTGGTGGTCGAATTGCAATCATGGTGGTGAGTTGAGACATTGATATTGAATTGGAATTGAAATTTGCCATTTTACGCCTTGGATAATTGAAATTCAGCTTAGACTGAGGTGTTTTTCATACAATTTTATTTTTTAATAAATATTTTCTTTCTTCATTTTTTCTCATGTGGTCGGTACAATTGAACTTAAATTTATTTGCCAATCGATCAACAAGTTGTTCTGATTTTTTAACGGTCGTTCTTTTCTCATCGATAGGATGACATGATTGACGATGTGGCATCATTTGTTGCGGCAGCCGAAGTGTTGAAAGAGCGCGGTGCATACAAGATTTATGTGTTGGCCACACATGGTTTGCTCAGTTCGGATGCACCACGTTTAATTGAAGAATCACCGATCGACGAAGTGGTGGTGACCAACACAGTTCCGCATGAAATTCAGAAGATGCAGTGTCACAAAATCAAAACGGTCGACATATCGGTACTGTTGGCTGAAGCCATTCGTAGAATTCATAACAAGGAATCAATGTCTTACCTATTCAAAAATGTCACACTTGAAGATTAAATCTTCGAATCCCTGTTCCATATATGGACACGAGAAGACAAGAGATACAAAAAAAAAACATTCAGCTTTCTTTTTCGCATCAGAAAAGATACAGATATACAAACACACACACACACACACATACAGAACACATAAACGTGAAATCAAACAATTTGAGCTCATTATATAATTCGGGGAGAGCTCAACCACGGAATGTATGGTAGTCATAATTTAAATCTTCAATTCGAACACAGTTTATGTATATTTTCGGATTTAACAAGTTATTATGAGAGAATATTTCTAAATTCGATTGCAAACAATAGATTTAGATTCTAAACATAGATTGCAAACAATTTGGCATATTTTTTAATTGAATGATGTTTAAACAGTGATTATGTTCAATGCAAAATATCCTTATAAAATACAAATAAAATGCAAAACGTAATTGACTTTTATTTCTAAAATTCAATGTATTGAAACGATTTGACATTCGTTGTGCAAAGAAATAATATTATACCACAGTTAGAGATATTCTGATTAGATTTTTGTCATTATCTTTAGAACAGTATATATAGAATTCGAAAAAGTATTGGATAGAATTGTTTTTGCCAAAAATTCAAAACCCGTCCTACAATCGGTTACATTCCCCTACGAAAGTTTAAATCGTAGACCAATACATATACTCGAGCAATGAATGTTACAAATTCATTAAGCATTTCCTTTTGCGCTGATTTTGAATTTAAATAAATTGATGTTTTAATTAAATACTTTTCTTTAGTATAATGTAACTAAAAATGTTAAAATCAATTCAAATTTTGAAGCGTTCAAAATTTATTTCCAACTACAAATGAAAATGAATTTACGAAATACCGATTTTGATATTGGTCAATTTTAATTAAGATGGCAAAATATGATATGTCTCTCTCCTCGTATCTTAATATATAGAGTGTTTCTACCAGTGAAAACGTTAGTATCCAATCGTATTCCAGAGAAAATCAAACATGAAACACTTCATTTTCACTTTTTGCATTGTGTTGTTGTTTTGTAGGTAAGCAATTCTACATTAAAAATCGTTTGTTTACGTTTTCTATTTAATTATTGGTAAAATTGCCCATTGTCATTCTATTAAATCCAAAGGAATTGTTTCCATTTCTATCAAAATCAGGGGGATTACAGATTGACAGTTAAGCTGCATGATATATACTGAATGAATAGTTCTGCAGTTTGCCGTATATGATATTGTAGGGCAAACTGCGGCGCTAGTGTGCTTGTGTTTCAATCTACAAACCCCCTGATCAAAATATTTTACTTTTCAATTGAATGATCCATACTTTGGGTGCAAATTTTTCTATATATCAATTATAGCTACTGCTATGCAGCCGCACTTGATGGTGGCGATTATATAGAAGGTGACTCTAATCTATGCCGAATTCAGACTAAGGCTAGATCATACCATTCTTTCCCTTGTCAGGATTTGATGGGTTTTGCGCAAAACTTAGGCATGTTTTGTTCTGACTGTATAGAAGTAGCAAAGTGGATTATTGGCATGGTTGGAAAGAACCCGACATCGGTACGCTTGCAAACGTTCTGAGTTATTAGTAATAATCAGTGAATTAATTGAGCTTCTTTCTTTTGTCTTCTTACCATGTAAACGGATTCAATAGGCAAAATGCGGAGAAGTAGCAAGAAAAATATGCAATGCTGCTCCATGGCCCGTAAGCTCTTTTTGCTTAGACAAATATGAGGATATAAAACATAAAATCGTTCCAATCCTGAAAAGAAATGGAACACCAAGAGAACTTTGTACCGCTTTTGATCCTTGCAATCTTGGTTATTGGAGTGTCATCCCAAATTAAATTGCAATTCTCATGTTCCAATGTTTGAGAAGAAAAAAATAAAATAAAAATTGATTGACACCACAGCATCAGCATGTTTTCTGTATCAATAATATAGGAGATCGCAGACGAGACAATCTTATGTGCCAAGAATATATAATCCCTGCAAAGTATTCAAAAAGGATTTGAAGCCTTTCATTTATGGCACTGATTACCGTTCCTTTGCTGATCCAAAAGGTCAACACTGAATGATCGCGATCTTTGATGGTAGTGTATGAGATCTTCACAATGGTTAAAATAAAAGAATATGTCGTTTCACAAGGAAAGTTTCTATGATGAATAACTAGTGAGCAAACTGCACACTAAGAAAAAGCTGGAAGGAAATATTCCAACCCTGCGTTGTAAATGTTGTCATTGCAGACGATTTTGTGAATTGTCCAACCATGGTTGGAATATTGACAGCATTTCCGCACTTGTCAACTTTTTCTCAGTGCATGATTGGTATATTTTTGTGAACTGAGACAAACGAAGTAAGTAGAAAACAAACCAATCCATGAAGATGTTTATATTCGTGCTTGAAATATTCATCATGTATGGTATTGCTGTCCAAACTCTTTTTCAGCGTGGCCTATTTTGTGGCCATGAGATCGAATCAATGGCCACATTTTGAAAAAAAAGGAAGAAAAGATGTGCATAGTTAAAAAACGTTCAGAGCCCAAAATTTTGTTGAGATAATAATATTAAATTAATGCATGTGGAACAAGCGAATGAAGCCTCAAAAACGTATGTGGAACCGAATATACAAAGCAATTTTGGTACAATGTCTTTGAGTATTAAGAAAATTGTAATCGGATAGCAAACGTCTCTATAACTTGTTTCATTTAGCAAACCAATCTCTTCGTTTATCAACCACACAAAATAAAGAAAACAAAGAGGCTGAAACAGCAAAACGTCGGAAAAAAATTCCAAATACAAAATTTGGATATTTTTTTCAGCGTTTTGCTGTTTCGGCCTTTTAGTTGTCTTCATTTTGTTGGGTAGCCCATCAACGAAATATCAAATCCCAAGTGAATGTGATGATGTAAGCATCCCAGATTTTTTTTTCGAAGCGATCCAAGCCGGGCAAATCCGGGTGAATTTCCGAGAAATCCGGGCAATATCCGGGCGATGAGTCTCGAAAATTTCACTCAAAAATCCGGGCGAAATTCAAATTTTTCCCGGGCCGAATCGCTTTAAAGTAAGCGCCAAACGCACAAAAAATGAAAACATAGGAACAGTTTGCCATTTTTTGCCTTTGTGATACCTGGATAGACGTTGGCGTCAAAAGACACGCATAGTACATAAGAGCTAATGCAAAAGTCAATTGATGCGCATAAGTAGCGCCACCTCTAATGATTACGGAGAGTTACCATAAGTCGTATGCAATTGATGTTGAGAAAAAGAAGAAGAAACCGACATTCTATACATTTACATTACAATAATGGCAATCAGTAGAGATGGTGCTCATGTGCCGATCATGTCACTGTTACAACCCTTCGGTTGGCGTATTCTTCATTCCAAATACATGCTCCGCTTTTGCCACCCGGCATTTTCACTTTTTGTTTTTGTTTCTGTTTTAATCCGATCGTGACGACAACCAAATGCAAACTGATATGCATTTGTTCGCGACGTCGATGTACTCATATTGCTAATTGTTTATAGTAATTACACAAACACCAATAAAATATTGAACACAATATCGAAGTCGTCAATCATTTTCTTATGTTTGAAGTGTCAATGAATGAATTTATTTCATTTGAGTACAGAATTTTGAATTTTGATTAAACGGTTTCAAATACTGTTCGGAATAGACTGAGACAATTATCATTTTCGGAAGAAAAAAGAATATTGCATTTATGATTGTGGAAAAATGAGAAAATAATGAAAATTTTTGAAAAACAAGAGCAAATATCGGGACTATTCCTTTGAAATGTCCGGGCGAAATCCGGGTAAATTTGGCAATATCCGGGCATCCGGGCCGGGCGATTTTTGGCCGGGTTTCGCCATGAAAATCCGGGCAAACCCGGATTTATCCGGGCGATCTGGGATGCTTATAGATAATGCCGCATCATTGGTATACAAACAAGATTCGACAATCAACATGATTCATCCAGAGCTTCTGATCCAATCGAAACAAATGTACATGTGAAAAATATCGCCATGAATAAAAAAAATGAGAGCATAATCAGAATTTTATCAAATGTTTATGTAAAAAAAATTACGTAGCAACGAAAATTCAATGAACAAGCTACTGATTTTATTGTCATTGCCACAATGTTGCTCTTCCTTCTGGTTTTGTCTTGCGTATCAAGGAGAAATTTCAAATAGGAATTCCGTGGCCCATGGCTACTAATATTTTTCTTGTGGCAACAAGTGGTCTATTGCGATGAACACTGGTGAGTGCAATAAAATGATTTCCTATGCCTATGAAGTAGACGGAACCAGCATATTGCTTACTGAAACAGCTAAACAAGATGCTAGGTAACTTAGGAGACAAACAAATAGCTAAATTATTATCAATTCCCTTATTCCCTACTGTCCTTACTATTCTAACAGGCACATAGGCACATAGGTGCATAGGCGCATATTCACAGCGGCGTAATTTCTTCTGTACACGAAAACAAATTGTTGAAATATTTCTCTTGAAAACTCGAGAAAAAAAAACCATTAGTCAATATTTTCCAAGAAATGGAACTACAAATTGATAAATTTTTGCTATTCTTGAAGGAATTTTTTCTATTATTAGCATTGCTTTTCACACAAATATGGCTGTTAACATTCCAAAGGAATACGAGTGGGGATTAAGATCATGAGTAGTACATATAAGTCATTACTCAATTGTTTTATTTCAGTTTGAACACAGCCAGACAGAGAAACAACAATAAAAACCAGAATAAAGCATGAAGTCGTTACTTCTGGCACTCGGCCTATCAATAGTTTGCAGTAAGCTGTTGAGATTTTTAAAAACTTCGAAATTCCTAATTGTGTTAATCCATCTCAATTCAGTCACTTTGTCTGCTTATGTTTCATAAGTAACACACTTATCCAGTGATAAAGACGTGAAATTGTTTTATAGAGCACATTTTAAGTAGAGATTAGTATAACTTCAGTCTTACCCTTTTGCAGGTGTGAACTCATCACCAGTAACAAAGTTTGATGTCGACAAAAACCAATTAACGAACAATCATACACCAAATTTTGGAGATGCTGACAAATATTGCCAATTGTGCCTTAATGTGATAAGCGGTTCAGAAAAGATAAATGAATTGCCTGAAGATATGCGGGCACAGGTAAAACATGAAACCATTTTGAGTTCAATCATTTATTGAAAAAAAAAAATTTCATCGACCAAATTGCTTCTTTTAGTTCGCTGTCGACACAGTGAGATATGTATGTTATTTTATTGATGAGTCAGACCTGAAACAGAAATGCCACGATTATGTTAATTCACATGTGGACGACATTCCAAAAGCGCTTCTGATTGATAAAATAACACCATGGGCAATGTGCGTCAATATGACATTGTGCGGATCGAATTCCACTGCAGATGATCTGAGTCAAATCAATATTCCGCTTGAGTTTTCTGAATCAAATCCGGTGAAAAATAATAATGGTGACGATGCCAATGATAAGCCAATCGGAGGCAATCAATGTACATGGGGTCCAGCATATTGGTGTTCATCCAAACAAGCTATGGAAAAATGCAATGTGAGTATGGAAAAAAAACAATTGAAATCATTTGTTATCCGTAAGGATTTTAATTACATTTTTTTTCTCTTGCCAGACATTTGACTATTGTAATAAATGGGCTGTCATCAAAGATTCTACTTTTGGCCAACATAAAATTATTTAAAGTGTTAACCGATCATTTGAAATAAAATTATTAAATACCATTTTCCGTTTTATCTTTATCATTGGTCTAACCAATTTGGTTATAGCTAATTTGAACATTTTGAATGAAATAAAAAAATAAAAAGAGTCTTCGTTCGATTGAATTGTGACGTTGTCTGGGAAATACATTCGACATAGAATTATTTTGTATCATTATATTCGGTAGCAAATTACTGGACAATCTCATATAATAGCTATCCTTGCGAAAATATGAAGAAAAAAAGTTTAGTAACTGTCGGTATCATGTAAGTTTCGATTGAAACTTTCCTTCTACTGTCGCGCGACACACAAGTGCCGGTCCACCGATGCTCCGCAAGGCGAACAAATATAAACCATTGAAGTCGATATATATGCTTAACTTCTGTACGACATTGTTCTAGCGAATTATAAGGCTTGAACGTGGATGAAAAACTCACTTCTCACTTTAGAGCGATGAGATTAGTAATGAATATTAAATATTTATTGAAATGAGCGTAGGAAAATTATTTTTTCTTCATCAAAATTCATATCAATAAATAAGAGATGGGAAAAAAAAGTTTCAAGTAAAAGAGTGAGAAAAAAAAACGAAATTTTATTCGTTAGTTTCGAAGCAAAATATTCGTTGACCAATGAATGTTCACAATACTACGCTGAGACGTGCATAAGTCCTTACTCTTTCTACCACACTCACAAACTCTCGCACACACACTTCGCACACTCTCCGAACATTTGAATATTCTCTGTCGTTAAAATGCTCACGTCACAAACAACAGAAAGCAAATTATACTTAGTAAAAAAAATCAGTCAAACTAATTCCCTGTTCGTTGTTGCAATTGCTCGCATTTTTCTCTTTCAATCGATACCGCATCACAAACTGAAGCATTTTTATGCAAATTGTCCAAATTCGGTTATCTCAGACTCTTCTTTTTGGGGTGCTAGTCAAAAGAAAAAAGTCCCCATGAGTGGGTAAGTACAAACGGTCAAGTAGTGAGTACAAACGGTCGGAACGGGGGAAGGCCATCGATGTGACTCACACATACGCGTGCCAATGCTGTTTCAAAACATAAACAAGATGAATCTTTGCACTCTAGAGGAAACGAACAGAGATTAAGTATCTTCAGACATGCATATATAAGCAGCCGTTTGTTTCGTTATGCTTTAGTGTGTTGACAGATTCGAGAGAAGAAAGCAGAACATTAGCGAAACATGAGATCGTTGCTGTTTGCATTTGTTGTGTTTGTGGTTTGCAGTACGTTACAGTTGAAATTTCCATTTAACTCGTTTTTATATCTATTCGATTTTTGTGGTAATTTTGTAAATCCATCCCATAGGACAGAAAAATACAAAAGTTGAAAGAATTTAGAATTTAAAATTGTTTTGCATGAATGAAATAGTGTTCAACATAGCTCCATTTATTTATTTATTCCAGGAGTTGAAGCGTCGCCGATAGCTCAAACTAAATTAAAACTAAAATGTTCCCAAGGTCAGGAATATTGGTGTCAAAGCATAACGTAAGTACAGTTTTTACGAAACATTTATGCAAAATAGTCGCGATAAAAAAAAGTGAAACATTTTTCAAGTTATCAGTGAATTTCGCACATTGTACTCTGTAACTATTTATCGGCTAACTGTTGTTGTTGTGCCAGGTATAAAAATGAAAAACTTATACTTGACAATTACTGAGGCTTTTTTTGCGCTCTTAACACACTTTTTTTTCTTCAAATCATAAACGGATCACATATGTTGAACTACGATCGCAGCGCATTGACTAAGAAATCGTTGTTGATTTCATTTGTTTTCATCATTTCAACGGCCATATATTTGTTGACACATTGATTCGTTCCGTAACAATATGTGCATTGGCGCATACGCAATTTCTTTCTTCTAAACACTTCATGCTATCGGAGTGATCGTTCTTGATTGTTGTTTATGCCACTGCCTTATAATAAACCTATTGTGCGATAAATACAAAACCATACTTGAACATCTGCGTTCATTTATCGGTCGTTTGAAGTGTTTCGTATGTTGCTTTGTGATAAATACGACGATATTGTTGGTTAGCAAATGAGGCAAACGAGCAAAATGCATGTATTTTATATAAATAATCATTTTAATGAATTTATCACACAATTCTCTCGTTTTTTTCTTGTCAAATTTTATTTCAGAATTGCGAAATCGTGCAACGCCGTAGAACATTGTAATCAAATGGTTTGGAATGTACGGCAAACAAAGTTCGATAATGATAAAAAGCAATGTAAGATTTGTTTCGAATTGGTGCAAATTGTACGCGAACAGTTGAAAAGCGATTCAAGTACAGAACATTTAAAGAATTTTCTAAAGACCACATGTGAATCTATTCGCTTTGAGAATGTTAAAGAAGCATGTTACATGCATGTTGATATCTTTATACCGCAATTATCACGTACTTTGTATGCATACCTAGATCCGGAAACCGAATGTGGCGCCGATTGTAACCCATCGGAAGATATTGTGCTCACCAAACCCATCGGTCACATTGGAATTATTCAGTTGATGCGTGATAATGAATTCATCCCACAAATCGATTCTATTGATACGGAAATGGTAGACATCCCATGCGCGCTCTGTACAGAACTATTCACCAATGTGAAGTATGGCAATCTATTCGAGAAAAGCAAACACGGATTTAATCAACTTACCTTTTTATAATTACAGAAAATCCATAAACAAAACTAGTAAAGCTGAATTCAAAAATATACTCAAAGGCCTGTGCAAAAATGTGCAAGTGGGGAAGACGGAATGTTTGGATTGGTTCGATAAGCATTCCGATGAAATTTATAATATTTTAAACAAATTGGAACCAGAAAGTGCATGTTTGCAAATTGGACTCTGCCCGAAGAAAATGCAACAATCAATTGACTCAGACGAAGAAATTGCGATCGGATATTGGAACGAATATCAATCGGAATTCGATGACGAACTTTTTGAGATCAATGCAGTTCCATTGAATCAGGATAACGATTCAGAGAACGGACTATCTTCGATCGAGTGCTCACTGTGTGAAAAAGTGATGGACAAAGTTCAAAAGGAAATTGGACGAGATAAATCAAGAGTATGATCGCATCATGAGAAAAATTTCATGAGCTTATTTTACTTTTATTTTATGACTTCATTTCTTAAGTCCTCCTTTTGTCATGATTTTCGCAGGAACATATTAAAGATGCTTTAAGCCATGCATGCCATATTGTACACGAAAAAAAGTTTCGGAAGAAATGCGAGAAATTCATCGAAAAGGATGGTGATAAAATTATTGACGCGATTATTAAGGGCGAAGCATCGAAACTTATCTGCAGCGCTATCGGACTTTGCCTTGCCGAGAAACAAGAACAAAATGAAATTCGTAAGTATTGCAAAACACACAACATTTTCCGTTGGTTTTAAATTAATCCGATTAATTCGTTTTCCTCTAGAAATGTCGCCTATGGAGTGTCTTGAGTGCCAGCACATATTGAAAGGTGTTGAAGCAAAAGTGGGAAATGACCGATCAAAGGTAGGTTCTCATTTAATTCGCTTTTCCAATTCAATTTGCTATTGATTATTCAGCTCATAAAATCCAAACGTTTTTCTTCCCTCCACACAGGAACATGTTGAGGCTGTTCTGCAGGAACAATGTGGGTCAATTACCAATGACGATTTGAAAAAGAAATGTTTCGCTTTTGTTCAAGATCATAACGATTATATTGTGAATGCGCTCATGAATAATCAGCCTCCGAAGCAAATTTGCAAGAGCTTGAAATTTTGCGCGTCAAGCCCCACCGAACAAATCGTTAGTCAAATGATGAAAAAGTACTCCGACACACCACAATGTGTTGTGTGTCAAATGATTGCTGTGAATCTTGATGATTTGTTGAGGGAGAACAGTACAATCGAACAGATCGATCATGCCATTCACACCGTCTGTAAATATGTGCCAAAGAAGTACTCTGCCAAATGTGAGGATTTCGTTGAAAACTATGCCGAATTGGCGATAAGTTACCTCTTGTCTGCTTCACCGAAAGAACTATGCTTGGGCTTGAACTTCTGCCGTGCCGATGTAAAAAAAGACACAAGCCACCGTGATATTCTTGAATGCGGTGTATGTAGTGCCGTGGTCGATGCACTAGCTACGGTTTATTCGCATGATGGGTCCAAGGAAATGGATGTCGTTTCTGAAACAACATGCAATTTAATTCCGTTGAAACACCAAAAAGAGGTAGGTTGGATTTTGAAAAAATATTTATGTTGAAAAAAGAAATAAAAAACCAGTTGTTTTATCCGTTTTCAATTATGAAACAATTTATTCCCATATTGCAGTGCATTGAACTTATGGATGTCTACGGAGTGAGTCTTTCAATCCTTCTAAATAGATCCGAAAAACAGTCAGAAGTGTGTGAAAAAATTGGAAAATGCTTTGTGGACGGAGACGACAGAGTATTCCATGAAATTAAAGAAGGTAGGCTTTTATGATCAATTATCAAGCTTGGAGATTTTTTTTCGGTTTTGTTGGCTTGACGACATTAATCTTCAATTGATTTTTTGTGTTGGTATTTAGCTTTTTCTAATACTGAAAATGACGTGAACTCTGACCAGTTCAATGGAGAGGATGAAATAAACCAATCAAGTGATCTCAACGAAGTGAGTGATATTTTCAATTTTGACGATTTGACAACAAATAATTCTGATGAGGGCTCGAAGGCTAGCCGATTGTTGGGTGCAAAAGGGTGTACACTTGGACCAAGCTATTGGTGTTCGTCCAAGAAAACGATGGAAGAGTGTAATGTAAGTTTGATACATAATAATAGAGTCCATTCAGAGGTGTTAATTGGTTTTCAAATCTTTTCAGGCTCATGTCTTCTGTAAGGAATACGCAGTGCTGTTTCTCTTTTAATTTGATGGAGAAATTCAAATTACTCACCAAACGGAGGTTTCGTTTTTGATATTTACCATATTTTCCACTTTTTTAAATGCGAATTGAAGAATTATGCTATTGAAACTAAAAAACCGTTGAGACATATTAATGAATAAAAAATGATTAAAATACACACAAAATATCTCTACACATAGTTCTGCTACAATAGAACACATAGAACTTCATTCGCTATGCGTTCGCAGATAGATTTTGCATATGTCTTACTTATAGTTATAATAGTATTGCATAGAGTTTGCAAAATGTGTATGCGAACGATTAGCAAATGAAACGCTATGTGCTAATCCGTAGTCAATGTGTGTAAATGTTTGATTGAACGGCTTTCAGAAGTGCCCAAGTCTGGTTGAAGAGACATTTGACATCGATCAAGTCGTGCTGGAATTATTGGCATGCACCCAAATAATTTTATATATGCTAACGATTAGATCATTGATTAAACTTAATGAGATATATTTTATGTCCGCCATACGCAAATTGCATTCTGCCACTTTCACTGCATATACTTCGACTGTTTTTTATTTTGTATTTCATAATCTTCGTCCGTATGCGAACGAGATTTTTTTCAATTCCGTACATTTCAAGCGTGTGTTGGATTCATTAACTGATTAGTTAATGATACAGTAAAACCTGTCAATAACGGAACCTGGGAATAGTGGAAATCGTGTCAATAGTGGAAAAAAAATTTGGCCGTTGAGCTCTCCCATACAAATTGACCTGTTAATAACGGAAAACCGAAACTCCGAATAGTGGAAAAAAATTCTTGGCGAAATTTTTTTTTCGTTCTTTTGTGTCTTTTCCATTTAAAACTATATTTTTTTCCTTTATCAAAACCAATGATCATCATAAAAATCCTGCAGTACAATGTACATTACATTGATTTCAGTATCATGCCATCACTTTCGTCTGCCAAAATCATTGCTTATTGCCTGCAATTAAATTTTTGACGTTCCCAATAAAAACACATCCACTCGATTGGCGCGTGCAATTCAGTATATTTACAGTAAGTTTGGAATCATTTCGTGAAATGCAGAATCGCTGCCATTTTGGCAGTGCAAAAAATAAGTATAATTTACTTTCTCATTTTGAGTCACTGTTTAGACTGCTTGATTTTTTTAAATAATAATGTTTGTCATTCACTGTTTTTTTTCATTTTTCGTTCTTTCCTTCATTCATTTATTAAAAAACACTTTTATTTCAGTATTTCCTTCTCACGATTATTATATCACTTGATTTGATCATTAAACACCCATAAAAATGCATGCTTTGGTTTTTTTTGTTTCTTTTTACCCTCAATAATGGAAAATCATGTTGGTTCGACTCAAAAACCTGTCAATAATGGAACCTTTGAATAGTGGAATTCTTGTCAATTGTGGAAAAAATATTTTCCCCATGGGATTCCGTTTTTGACAAGTTTTACTGTACTTGTTTTGAGCGCTTAACAATAACTAAGGCCATCAGATGGAGGGGAATGCTGGGAATTTCATCGAAACTCAATACCATTACCGGCTAGATTTCACAATTCCTCGAAGAAAATAATAACACAAACAGAATTGTTAATAGAAATGTTTTAGTTTTTTATGTTATATATGATATAGGCGCATCTTGCCCTGTAGAACCGTTCTGATTGTAATCTCTATTCAACATATGGATGTTCGATTTTTATTTCAGATGAATTTTCAACTTAGCGAGCGTTTAAACAGTGTAGAATGAATTATACGACTCAAGCGTAGTAGCTGTTTAGCGTATATTGAATCAATTGGTATCTTTTGGGTATATTAATCAAGATGTCTATGATGTTTAAGCAAAGAATTTGTGAATCATTTCTGAGACACATTTCACTAAATCATTTATGATTCGAAATCTTTTCATTGTACAGTATTTTTATTTCGAAGTCATTTTTTGAAAGAAAAAAAAACTGCCTTTTCGTTTCATTTGAGCATTAAAATGTCATTTTTTCAGTACACCTCAAGCCTTTTAAGCGTATAACTATCTTTATTTCATTGAATTAGGCCAGTTCAAAAAATATATTCGATAAAAAAAATTGTAGGTAACAAATTTACTGACTCTTCAATGGTCATAATGGCTATTTTATAAATGCGAAATATGGTTTCAGTAGCAGTCGGCATCGTGTTGTTCGTGTGCTTGTAGTGAGTACGACATGTCGTTCAGGAGCGAAGAGAAGCTCTCAGTTTGGGCAAGCCATTCGGTTCTCGTTTGGAGTAAATGATTCAAATCGGTTGTTTTGATGGTGTCTAAGAATATTTCCGGCGTTATTTTGCGCAAACATTTAAAATATTCCGCATTCTCTTCTGTTTTATTGGATTCATCGTCTGCATCCACGTTCATTTGATTTTCATATGCTTTTGATAGTAGATTAATATCTTGTGCCGAGACGATCGCTTGAATGACATCATCTGAATTGGGTAAATCACCCTTTGAATCATTCGCTGTAGTTGAAATACTGGCGTCTTTCGATTTATTTTCTGTGGTATCCATTGCGATATCTTTTGAAGTGGTAGGTGTGCCTGCACTTGTTGATGAATCATTCGATATCGATCGGGTGGAACTGAAATGATTGTCGCGCACTTCTTCCCAGTAATTGTATTTATCGAGAAATTCGGTTAATGATCTAATAACACTAACGCCCTTCTTTACCACTAATAAATCGTCTTGATCCTCTAAACTCGCTAATAAAACACCTAAACAACCAAATGTAGACAGTTTTACCAACACCTTAGTCAATCGCAATGTGATTTCCTTTTGTGTTAGCATAACAATTTTCTTATTTTCCTTTGAAAATGTCACCGATGGGAACGTTCCATCGATAACTCCCTGATACTGTAACTGCCGTTTGATGACACAATGCCAAAATTCGATTGCCTTCACTTTGACCTCCCAGAACAGATCATGGGTGGCGGCAACGGAAAGCGCTTCATAAATCGTCTCCAATTGATTGGACGGAACCTTTTGATTCTCATAAATGCATGTGATCAACGAAACCGCTTCCTTTCGAACAACACCTTCGAATTCGGTTTTTGCTATTTCGATCAAATATGTCTGCAAGGAGAAAACAAGATATTTGTTAATTTCTTGAATAAATCCAACGAGGATCCTGCAGGATGATAAATTTGAAAACAAAAAAACTTACGATTAAATCAAGAGATGAGAAGCATTGCTCCCAAAACATATTGACTGGAACCATTTGTGAAATACAGCTCAATGCCGATGCGCGCACATAATATTCACTATCATTTTTCGCTATATCTACGACAAGCGGACACAATCCATTGCTTAGAATGTGCTCTTGGAATGCAGGGAATTCTGAAATGGACCGAATTAGTGTTTTTGGTTTATTTTTGTTAAACTCAAATATGGGTATTATTATTATCAATATCTATGGGCGAGATTGAGATTGGTGTGTGTTTTTTTGCATTGGAAAAACTAGTTTGTTTTCAAGCGGTGAATCAATCTTGAAACGTTTTTTTTACTCCAACAGATATGCGTTTATTGGCTACAGTTTGATAAGACCAACAATTTTTGCGAAAACGCCGATTCAATATTTCTCATCATTAAAATGAAAATCTTGGCACATATAAAATTCATTAAAAACAACATAAACTACTCTCATTCTCATAGCTATAACTCGATACTCACTTATTAACGATATGTTTGCTATTGATGTTAACAGTTCCAAAACACTGTCTCTGACTTCCCAGTTACTGTCGTGTAATCGTTTCACAATCATTGGTCCTAGCTTCTGCATATCCGAACCAGAAAGTGTATCAACTAGTAGTGCCAAATTTGGGGCCATAAAATGTTCAACCGATAGTTGTGCTAACTTCAGTGCTTCGACTGCCAACTATAAATTCCAAAATCCCAAATAATCATTATTTTCGATTCAAAAAAAAAATAAAATACGTAAATTAGAAAAAAAAAATAATTTCTCTTACCCTCGGTGACAAATTGGGATCTTCAATGGAGTACAACATGCAATTGAGCAGGCCAACCGATTCATAAGAGTCTTTCCACGTGATACGGTATTTCTTAACTATCGAATAGAGTCCGGTTAAAACGGCCGACATAAACGTTGGCCTCGCAAACAACGCCAGCGTTTTATTGGACTGTTCACCTCTGAACACTCCTTTGATGATATGGCACAATGCTTGAAATACGATGACTGCTCGATCGCGATGCAAAATGTGAATTATCGATAGTATTCCCCGAATTGCTTTGCTGGCCAAATCATACAGATCCACATTGCCGTCGGTCACCGAATTTCGAAATGAATAGCAAATTCGCAGTGTGTGCTCAGTGGAAATGTGGAACAATTTCATGACATAATCATCTAGTAGCTCTGGATAACAATTATCGCCGTATTGAAACATAACACTGATAAGTGGCAGTATTTGAAAGAGAATCACTTGATTCTCGAATTTAGTCAATTGATTGCCGAGAATAATTTCTTCGGGCACACGATCGCCCATAATTTTCCACATCGCATAATAGAGACGTGAACCATTTAGCAGCGCTTCATTTTGATTACGCAAAATGCATATTTTGGAAAAGTTCAAAAAAGTCAGACCAAAATCATTGAAGTCAATCACTGAAATGGGTGTATTGTCCGGAATTTCGTTGGCATTTAATTTATCGACCAACAGCCCAAAGTTCACATAAATCAAACATTGTGTGATTCGATCGAATAGTGTGTGATCATGTGTCATGTCGAACAGTTTCCATAGATTCACTTGACTTTTTGTGGTTTTGATAATGTGATGTGCGATTGATGATTTTTGATTGAGTTGAATGTAACGCTCTAGCACGGTGCAAATGATATTGATGGATGGCGTAACTTTGTGCTGTAAATCACAGCTATCGACACACACATTTCCCTTTTCGCTGCTAAACACATTCTCCGTAATGGGTCTGGAAATTTCGACGATAACATCTAAGCATAGATTCTCGTCGTTGGCTATGCGAAATAAAAATTCAGTGATGAACTCCTTGGCACGGCGCACCACATAAATGGTTTGATCTTCAATGCAATAGCTTATTGCTTGCTTCCATGCCAATTCAGTTTTTAGCCATTCAACGCCGTCATCATGCTTCAACATCGACTGATACAATGCGATCAACGCTAACTTTGCCGACGGAGTTTGCAGATCGCTCGATTCATTTAAACCATTTTGAATACTAAAACAGAAAATTGATTAAATCCATTTAGTTTCTGGTATCTGGTGTGTCATTCTCATTTTTACGTACCTACTGTACACGTTCCGTTGTTTCAGTCTCAAAAAGTGTTCTGGATTTTCCGTCAGCAAGCCGATGAGTTGACAGGTAAATGCCAAACCGTTCACACTCTTCGTATGTTCACCGAATATCTTCGATACCGATCTTTCGATCCATTCAAACGTAAATTCATCCGTCAATAATGCAGAATAGTCTAAATAGAAATAATGGATCCAATGGTCAAGTCATCACAACAAATAATTTTTATTTGTCGCTAAATTATTCATTTCTTTGATTCTAAGGCTATTCGGTAGGAAAAAAATCAAATGAACAAAGAACAAAGGAATTGGTAATCACCTTTTCCATTCTTTCCCGATATGTGTGAGATGAACATGTCAAGGTAAACATCGTTCATAACATGGTAATTTTGTTGGATGAGCGCATTGAGAACGGTCTTGTATTTATCGCCGATATCAAGTGGTACCTCACTTTCTGATGTCATTGCGGTAACACACTGAATTCGAATTCATGAAACAAATTTACACTCGATTTTAGCCAATTAAGCCGACCGACCGCTGCAACAATCTACTTGAATTTGCAACTTGAATTGGGATTTTCACTTAACAGGATATTTATACACACTTGATGTGAAAAATCACTAAACTGATAAGGCTTGGAATATTGTTCTTTACTTTTTTACAACGATTAATAAAGAAGCTTCATGTACAAATACAACTTGTTTTTTTCCGTCTTCGTTTGAATGGTTGACAATTGCGACAATGATGACAGTTCTCGAAATCAAATCAACAGGCGCATTTTGATGATGCAAAACGATGATGCGTTTTCAAATCTCTTCGACAGTGTTGAAATATTGCAGGCAATTCGGATTTCATCACCAATGTGTATTACCATACACCACCTGAATGGTTTTGTTTTAATCATATGTTCCTACAAAACGATATGAAACTAAAGCACACAACTTCGTGCCGTAGACAATATTCCATTTTGACATTTACCGTGTGCGCTCTCACACACCACCTTATCATCGACATCGACGTTGTTGTTTTTTTTGCTCATTCCCTTGTGCTTGTGTTGCCTGTGCCAGTGAGTGTGTGTGCGCGCCTGAGAGTGTCTGTGTTGCTTTTTCCCATTCGTATTATTATGACAATAACAAATGACAAGACGATTAATGCCCTATAAATTAAAAGTGACCAAATACACATAAGTCGATGCAATATTTTTCGTTCATTATTGTTGTTTATTAAATTTTTATTTTGTAATTGAATTAAGTTTAGTTGATCGTACAAAGCGTATATTTAGGCAAAAACAATGGAAAGTAGTCGTGAAAATTCATTTTGGAAACACAATGGTCGATTGGTACCGGGTCGTCCAAGTCCGAAAAAAGAAAACAAATTGCTGGCAAAAAGTGTAAAGGGTCCAATTGGTTCAACATCATTTCAAGACTTTCAGAATTCGGTGCGTGACGCTTGGGATATTGGTGACGATGAATTTTGTATTGTGTCGGAAATGAGCAGTAAGTGCGAAGCTGTACTCAATTTCTTCTTCTTTTTATTTCCACAATTTTATGTTCGCATTCGAAATCTCCGCATTTCGAAAACGACGACACGCCATAGTTTATTTTTAACAAGTGTGCAGAGAAGCAAAAAGCACGAGAAGCAAAGTGAAATTAATTCAAGTTGTGAATATGTTTTTGTTTTTCTTTTAGATGCGAAAATCTCGAAAAAAGTGTCACAATCGGCCGCCTTGAGTGTCATTAAAACGCATAAAAATTTCATTGGAATCCATCAAAGCAGTGATAACAATGCCCAAAAGGGGGCTGGTTCAGTGTCAACGACGGCGACGGCGCCAGCAGTGACAGCAGCGGCAGCAGCAGCTGCGACCAGCGCCAATTCTCAAGTCAAACCACCACCAGAACGATCTGATGAATGTAGTGATAATTCGGAAGGGTGTCATCAAATGTCATCGAATGTTGTTGCATCGGATGCCCGAAATGTGGCCAAATCATCTTCGTCAGAATCGATTCGACCAAAATTGCGGTACATGAACTCGTTTCCAGGTCGTCCGCAATTGCAAAAATTTTCAACGCAATTGTCGTCACGTGACGTGGAGTACGAATCAAAAATTGAGAAATTCAAAGCATTACTCGACGATCCGCAGCTGAATTTACGTGATTTAAAAGAGCTCAGCTGGTCGGGTATACCGAAAAAAATGCGCGCTGTCACATGGCGCCTACTGTCGGGCTATGTGCCAACGTCATTTGAACGCCGCAACTCAATTTTAGAACACAAACGACTGAACTATTTAAATTTAGTTGAACAATATTTTCGCGTTGAGAGCAGGGACGAGGCGCAACAAGAAACATTCCGTCAAATACACATTGATATGCCACGTATGAATCCACATATCCGACTATTTCAGCAAACACTCGTACAGGAAATGTTCGAACGCATTCTATTCATTTGGGCTATACGGCATCCAGCATCTGGCTATGTGCAAGGCATCAACGATTTAGTAACACCATTTTTCATCGTATTTCTGCAAGAAGCGCTTGAATCCGTCGATCTAAGTTAGTTGTTGTTATTTTTGTTGCTTTCGTTCATTTTCTGTCAATCGCAATCGGAACATTCCGTTTGCATATGGCATTTTAGCCTATATGAACAGAAAAACAATCATTTATTACATTTAATTTTCTCTCTCTTTCTCATTTCTTGTATGTTCTGCTAATTTTCTGCGGCTGCAAATGCTTCGACTGCCATCATCTTGTTCTATGCATTGTAATTCTCTTTTAGTCGTTGAACTTGATACATTCAAATTGGACACGCTGTCGAAAGAGCAATTAAATATTATCGAAGCCGATTCTTTCTGGTGCTTATCAAAATTTCTCGACTGTATTCAGGACAATTACATATTTGCACAGCTGGGAATACAGGCCAAAGTGAATCAATTAAAAGAGTTGATACAACGAATCGACGGTTTGTGTGCTTCGTTTTCTCTCTCTCTCTCTCTCTCTCTCTTTCAAGATTTGTTTTCATTGTTGTTTTTTGATGTTGTTGTTGTTGTTATGGTTGAATCGTTTACAAAAATCGATTAGAAAACATGAATAGAAATAAGAAAGAAAAAAAAAACAAGAGGTTTTCTCTCTATGTTTCCGCACCAATAAGACATATATATTCATTTATTGATCTAACAGGAACCCTTCACAATCACTTACAATCGCATGGTGTTGACTATTTACAATTTTCGTTCCGCTGGATGAATAATCTCCTAACCAGAGAACTGCCATTACATTCAACCATCCGTCTATGGGACACATATTTAGCCGAATCAGACGGTTTCGCAGTATTTCAATTGTACGTTTGTGCGGCATTTTTGCTACATTGGCGAGAGCAACTACTCAAGGAGACCGAATTCCAGGTGAATATTTTCATATAAATACGTAAAACACAATGTCACTATTGAAGGAAGAAATAAAAAACAAAACAAATATCTTTCGATCAATTAGCAATAAATTTCTTATGTCTGTTCATTTCGAATAGGGTTTGATGTTGTTGCTGCAGAATTTGCCCACACAAAATTGGAATGACTCGTATATTGGTATTCTAGTTGCCGAAGCATATCGTTTAAAATTCACATATGCTGATGCTCCGAAACATTTCGAGGGCAAAAGCTGATATGGTGGACACATGACGCAAACGTTTTTTTATTAAATAAAACAACAACAATTACAAACAAGAAGAAAAAAAAGAAGAAGAAAAGAAACTGAAAATTTTACAACAGAGTTTAATATTTCACGTCGGAAACCAATTTGGAATTAATTTTAATAAATTCAATAAAGATTAGTTATACAAAATGATTTGTCTCATTGAATCTCGTGCGATTTAAATTTTGTTGTTGTTGTTGTTATTTCAATTGTAATAGCGGACTGGAATTTAGATGATGAACACGTTGAATGATTGCGGTATTAATTCGCATGCAAAATTCCAACTTCTTTCATGGTCCATTGGGCGAACGCGCCTATTTACTCACCATTGCTCGCTTATTCCGGAAACATTATGTGTGCTGATTCAATGAAAAAATTCATTTCAAATTCATTATTTATCCATGATTTTAATTTGTAATTTTCTTTTAGCAACGTGTTGTTATTGTACAATTATTGTTATAATGCTCTTGCTTGATTTTTGTGTTTTATATTTTTTTTCTCTCTCTTTTTTCGCTTTTACTCCAAATTGACAACGCTCGAAGTATCCATATGGCTGATCAATGTACGCATAAATGACATCTCTTTGCGAGCATTTTCCAATATAACCTTTGGATCTTGTGATGTGCATCGTAAACAATTTGGTGCAAACACCATCGCAAGGTTTGATGAGTCCATTTTTGTGCACGCAACTATGTCGGGCTGAGAAAATTGTTGCAAGAAGTATACTAAATAAGTTAGTACCTAATAAGAATGAAAGGGAAAGAAAGACATGTCGTAAACAAAATATAATTAGAGACGGCGTCACTATGTTTGCAATAAAATGTGCCATGAAATACCAATTTATTAAGTGGTGGTAATCGATTAACGATTGCCGCTGCCGTTTCAGGATCCTCTGTTGCAACGCACTCTTCGTATAATTCATCCGGTATCAACGGGTCATAAAGTTCACGATACCAAAGTTTCAGTAGACTTGCTGGCGCGTGTGCATCTGTCAAAACGCATGAATCAATTAGTTTATGCGAAAATCGGGGATGAATTCACAATTGAAAATTCAAAATTGCTTTTTTCACTTTCTTTTCACTTACCCATTGTACTCTTATGCTCAGGAACATCCCACCGATCTAAACGTGCCTTCCAATAGGCAACCTCGTCCACATCAGCCGATACACGAAATATACCTTCTGTTTGTGTTCCGTTTAATAGTAAAACCTTTGAACCAATGAATGACACACGATGTTAGTTTTCGGATTTAAACAATTTTAATCATTTTGGGTTTACCTGTTGCGAAAGTGTCACTTGAATCCATGGCAATTTACGATATGGGAAGCGATCTTTTTGCAATTCCATCACTTCGTCTAATGTATTGCCAAACATACTCTTGCGAATAATTTGCTCCTGTTGAAACAAAAATTTTATTTTTTTATTCTCGTAAAGAAAATGTTCAATAAATTTCTAATAAAATGCTGTCTTCATCAAACTTACTCTTGATTGTTCGATTTCATCTTCGTTTGGTTTCTTGGCCTGTTTTTTACCATTGCTACCGATTCGTTCGAGTCGTCGACAAGCTACAGTTGCATAATGTGACACTTGTACGTGTATTGGCCATTTTCCAACTTCCGGAAAAGTTGTGGCAAAAGTTGGATCTCGGTGACGATTCATGTAGCTAAATCGGAGAGGGAGAGACAGAAAACAACAATGTAATTCATTGAATCGAATGCCTAGTGTTGATTCATTGGCAAACAGATGTATAAGCATACTTGAGTAGAGCTGGTTGAAAAGTGGGCGATGGTGGTAAAAATGACAAGCAAATCGCAAGCAATTCCCAGCCTCTGATGAGCGAACCACGAATATGATTTTCGGTTGTTTGGCGACACAATTGAATGTACAGTTCATCGCGGAGCGGCGGTTGTGCCAATGCTGTTGTTATGATATCCATCGCGACCGAATTGAGTGACATTCCGTCTCGTGCCTTACGGTCACCCATATAAATTTGTATCAATTTAAACATTTCCGTTGCCATTTTCTTGGTCGCTTTGTCTCTAGACACCGCCAACATGGGCCGACTGATTGAGTCTGGTGTCCAGCTCAGCATATCGCGTATCGACGATTTCTTTCGGAACAAACCCTTCGAGTGTAGGTTCAAATTATCTTGGGCAAACTTTTCAATATTGCATTCCTTCATGATCGGAAGTGTTGGCGGTAGTTTGCTTGGCATTGCTTTTGTAACATTTGGTAGATTAGCGTATGGCTGCGAGAATTGCGGTTGAGTTTTTTGATAATTGGCAACATCTGAGAAAAGAGAAAATAGAAAAGTTTTGCAAGTTGAAAATGTTGTTGATCTTTGGGGAACTGGGTTTAATTGCGTGCGATTGTTTTTTTTTCTTTTCGATTTTTTGCACAGAAACATGTTGATAGAGAATATTGAACCTGATTCTGGTTGTGACTTTTTTGATTGTTGCGATTGAGTAGTGCCGGTTTTTGATTGAGTTTGGTGTGGCTGGGGTTTTGGTTGTGGTTGTTGACTTGGCTGGCTTTTTTGACTCTGATGCGAATTGTACGGTTGACTTTGGGGTTGCGGCTGCTGTTGAAAAAATGGATGATTTTTGATTGGACTATAGATTTGGCCGCATTCTCTTTCCAAACGATGTTCGACCTCCTCCGATCTACGATGGGCACACCGGTACAATTTCAATTAAAAATCATTTAACCCAAATATGTCGATTGACTAAATTGAAAAGCGATACATACATATTGTCCTGTTTTTGGTTTCGTTCGTATCCGATGTGTACATTGTAATAAACTTCGCCATAATCATCCATAGTGGTGCTGTAATGGTGTGCCAAGTAGTCACCTTGACTATCTGAATGATCCGAATCTTCATTGTCTGGCTCATGACCCGAAAACGAATGCTCTGATTGACTATCGGAGTGCAGCGAATCAGAATCAAGCGCATCGCCCATGTGATAGCTGCCAGACAGCTTTGCCTGCTCGATAATATAATGTTGCAGTGGGAGCAAATGTTCTTGTGTTTCCTATGGGTTGTAAATATGCAAAGTAGCAGAATTAGGTTTAGGTAAAAATGTGCAATGGTCGAAAAAGAACGGAGGCATTGATTAATGTAGGCTTACTTGATCCCAATTGCTGTATAATGGCGACATATTGTCATTGTCGTATTCGACATAATCAACATCGCTATTTGCTGAAGACTGATGCTTTTTGGCTTTGATTGATGAAGTTTTTCGATCTTGTTTCTCGGACAGTGAATTATATCGATCCATGTACTGCGTGTGGGAATTGGATTTCTAAAAGGCATTTAAAGATGGTGATGCGAATGAAAGGAAGAAAAAGACACAGAGTGAAATTTCAGTCAGTTGTTCCATTTGCGGGAGTGTATATATATATGTGTGCAAACACTTGCTACATTATTCCCAATCTGGGTTACCTCTTTTCCAGTTGAACTTTTGCCAATTGAATTTGAGTTGTAATGACTAGATGCACTGCTTTTGTTGGTTGATGTTGACGATGATGGTTTGAATAAATTATTGATTTTACTTATTGAAACAGCGGATGTACTATGCTCAATGGCCTCACTGGAAGGAGAAGTTTTATTTGGCATTTCTTTACGCATCTTTTCCAAATACCTAAAAAACAGAAAAAACCAATGCATATAATCCGTTCGTCAATAATGACAATCATTTCTAGGAGATATTTCCACGTTTGGCACGTGCCAATAGTACTATTTACCGTTCATGTTTGGAACTTTTCTCTAAACTGTTATTAGTATCTTGACTAGATTTAAATAAGTGAAATGGTTCAGCTGTACTAGATAGAGCTGTGGGCCTTGATGCTCGCAGTGTCTACAGGGAGAGAGATAAAGTGACATATTGAATGATCGAAAGGAAAAGTGTCGATAATTCAGCACAAATCAAATGCAAATATAAAAAAGTGAAAAAAGATTTAAACGACACAAATAACATTGTGTGTGTGTGTGTGTGTGAATAGTGAGAACATGACAAACAAGAATTACATTTTTCTTTGGGCTCATTGGACTATGAGGACTGGAATCACTTGAGTGCTTTTGATTAGTACAGGCTGACAAAGACTGGTTGCGCCGCTTTGACACTGGCGTATTTTCAACTGATTTGAAATATTTTTCATGCATGGAATCATCACTTGCACCACCACCATTGCCATCGATGCTACCTTTTTTAACAATATTTGTTTGCTTTGGCGTTGACATAAAACTACCCGATCGCACTAACGACACCATGGGAGAATCTGAACATCGAACAAAACGAAACGAAAAATAAATAAATAGAAAAATAATCACAATCCTCTCTGAGCTACATCACATGGAATGATACGTGTGACGGCATATTTTCACACGGAACTTTGTTCCCAGTGAGCCGAGCACTTGCTACATATAGAGCGAACCTATCCGAATATTAGAAACCACAGGTTATTACACGTAGCAAGTGCTCGGCGCACTGGGAACGAAGTTCCGTGTAAAAAAATGCCGTTACACGTATCATTCCATGTGATGGAACTCAGAGAGTCATATTCATATATATATATATATATCAAAGTACAAAGTGCATATTGAATATGGGTATAAACATATTGTGAATCGAAGGAACACGTATGAAGGGAAAGATGTGGCATACGAACTTTTGGCATAATCGAAACTTTGATGTTTTGCAATGTGACCACTTTCTCGTGCCGATGAAGATGGTGACTTCTCCGATAGCAGTTTCTTTTTGAATTGCGGTGTATTCGTTGACTGTGCACTACTCATATCCGTTGTGTGTGATGCTGAATAGGATATCGACGGTGCTTTCGAATCCGATGATAATGCTACGTGGGGAATACTGTGTGAACTGGAACTTTCTTGCATTTTTCGATAACTGAAATCAACAAAACACAATTGCTTAATACTGGAGAGAGAAAAAAGAGGAAAAAATATCGAATCAAATGTTATGGGTGTGACTCACGTATTGTCTGCTAGGTGCTTGGATCGTTGATCCATGCGTAAGCTGCCGCTATCGTGACCATGTCTGTAACTACTCGATAAACTGGAATCACTTGATTTCCCCGAGTCTAGATTCGGTTTTCCACCGTGCGATGGAGTTGAGCCTATTTTTTTTTTTTTCAAAAAAAATATTTGACAAAAACAAATTGATTTAAAATGAAATACAGACAAAAAGCGATAGTGAATAAAACTTTTGAACCAAACGTGATAAAATTGCAAATGATGTGCACAATAAAATCGAACAAAATCGATACCTTGAGCGTGCCGGCAGTAACGATGAGATTTTGTTTTGCCTGTGGAAGCAGAGTCCCCAGGAGACAGGCGACTGTAAACATAGTTTGTATTTTTTTTAAATTTTTTTTTTCAGTATTGAATGGAAAATATCGTGGTTGATTTACGGCCATAAAAAAGTACTCTCTATTGATCGGAAATAACAAATTGTTAACAAAGGTGCGGTATCAAGGCATATACAAACCTATAGCTATTGTGTCGTTCCGATATGTGAGATAGGATATCGGCGCTTCGAGATTCAGGTGCGCTCGGTGGTGGTAAAATATTTGATGTGTTGCTTGCCGAACCATGCGAACGATTTGTGTCATCGTATCGTTGATCCGTGCCATATTTCGAATTTGATGAGCCCGGAAAATCATCGCGTGCATCGTTTGGATCCGTGTTTTGTTTGAGCGTTTGCAGTTTGGCCAATGGGATTATGTCACAATTCGTTGGACGATGCCAGGCCGTCGTTTGCGACGAAACATTGTAATAGTAAAAACGTTTCGTATTTTTATCGAACAGCTCCCACCACTGTGAGTCGTCAGTTCGCTTGATATTCACTCCCTGTAACAAATGGTCAACAACAATAACAATAACAATGGAGAACAAATTGTGTCATCGGGTAAAATCGTAATTGTTTTAATTAATTGAGACCATTGCTGTAATTTCCATTCTTATTTGCAAAAATGGGTTTTTTTTTCTTCGTTATTCCATCAGATCAAAATATAGTGTGTGTGAGTGTTTCAATGAAGACGATGATGGAGAGAGAGAGAGAGAGAGAGAGACAGAGAAAAAATGCATAACGGAAGTGGAAAGGAAATACGGCTGTAAGGTCAAGGACGAAAAATGGCACTCATGTGCCGTGCAACTGCAATCATTCAATGCAACGTATGAAGGATTTCTAATTCCTCTTACCTCTGGTGGATCCCATACACATTCGCCCGTCGTTAGATTGGCATACATGTGTTCCCTCGTACGAGGTTCGATTATTTCCACCCATTCGATTCTGAAAATACAGAAAATAAATATGTAATTTGAATCATTATGCTATTAAATCATCACTCTACACTCTGTGACTAAATGGGTTCATGGATCAAAATTTTGATATCGACATGGAAATTTTCAGTTTTAGGCATATTATTGACGATAACAACCTTGATTGTCCGTGTGATAGCATTTTTTTCTCCCTATTTTTAGTTTCTTCTCTTCACTCGATATTTTCTATTTTCACTTTTTTGTTGTTTTTGTATTATTTTTTCGAAATAAATTTTTTCATTTTTCATTTGTACAAATTGATTCACATTTTTTTTAATTCTTCATCTCTCTTTAAATCGCACTTAATTTTATATCGTTGCTTCATACACACAAACACTCTGGGGCACTATATACAGATATTTCGTCGAGAGACCAAAACAACAAACTTTAAAATGCACTTTAAATTGATGGAAATTGTTCGAATGTTTGAAAATAAATCGGTTTTCTGGTTGCATCGTCGAATTTGGTTGTGTACAGAAATAAAATTGTTCGGGCAATGACAACGGTATTGCAATTTGTCGTTGAATGGGCAACGAAAAAGAAAATGCATGCAATTCCTTTTGCTTATCCATTTCACATTACGAAATGACTGACAAAACTTCCATTCCGAATATTTTAGTGTGCGCCTTTTGCCTGTGCCTATGGCAGTGCCAGTGCCTTGTGCCTTGTGCCTGTGCCTGTGTCTATCTCTCCACCGTATTCGACGTCGCCGCCGCCGTTTCTGTTGTCGTTGTCGTTGTCGACTCTTTGCGATGCATATGTTTTTCCCTAATGCGCGTTTTTGTTTGTCGATCTGCGAACAAAAACTGTACGCTGCTGGTATGAAACATATGTAGTGCTCTGCAATGGATTCAACTCTCGCATGTACTGCACGGAGAGTGTACACATGCATAATATACGGAGATAAGCGGAGAATAGTTCAGAAATGTTTTTCGTTCATTTGTGCACTCTCTGCAAACACTCACATACATGCGCACAGACACACATACACACACATCCGAACTCAAACACTCAGCCATACATAGAGTGAGGCCAGAACGCACACCGCATGAACAAAATATCCGAAAAGAACCCAAGGAACTCGTCATCAACCGCCGAGAGTAACGTTACGATAGAGAGGCAATAGGCAAAAACGGCATAACACACATATCTACATATATGAAAAAAAAAGTGTGTTTTTTTCATGTACGGCACGAAGAAGAATATTTACATCCGATTATTTTGAAATGACAAAATGACGACAGAAGAAATGTAAAATAAAGAAGTAGAGAGACATGCAGCATATTTATGAAGCAAAGAGATCGAGCAAGTCAGCACGAGAGAGAGAAAGACACACACAAAAGTGTGTTTCTTTACCCCATTTGCCGATGCACTTCAACCGAGTTCGAGCCAAACCGAAGTAGCTCCGCTCCGCTCTTTTCTGATACTTGATTGCATTACAATACTTGCACGATGTATGTAGGCAATACCAAAATGCGAATGAATGGCAGCAGCAGCAGCAGCAGTAGAACCAGCGACAGCGGCAACGGCAATGGCAATGTTGGAGCAAGCAAGCACCGACGAATGCTATTGTCTTATGGCGCATTGTCAATCGCAACGGATGCGATTTAATTAAATCCTCATGTGCCTATTTTCTTTTGATTTCTGGAATCGCAACGACAAATCCGTGTGCGAAACATCCTCACAAATGAATCACCGACCAAAATTCTCAGAAAATTCTTTAAACCGTAGCAAATGTCAAGCGCGTTCATTCCGCTTCCGAAATATTGGTTTATGTTGTTCATACGTCACGCCCAATTTTTTTATTTTTTTTGCATTGTCTTGGGTTCTTCTCCTTTACGCTCGAAAAAATAAACATTTGATTTGTTTTTCTATTAAACACACGAAGGATTCACTGTTTGAATCACGGGTCATTGGTTTTTTGTATATACGCAAAAACACACACAGTCATCGATACACGAAATAAAATTACGGCGAGTGTCGGAAGACACAAGGCAAAATGTTCCGAAAATCTCATGTCAATTCATTTTTGTACCATGTACCGGATATACACACTCTACAATGTAATCTATACGCATATATATCGAATCTTTGATTTACCTTACTGAGGCCATTTCACTTAAATTTTACGGGTCGAAGACAGAGTAAATAAAAAACCGAACGGTACACACACACACGATAATCGATAAACAAAAAAAAAACTAAATTTTTCTTTATAAAATATATTTATATGCACTACAAACTAATCTAATTAAAAAATATAAATAAAAAAGAATACATTTTTCTTTTTGAAATGTGTGAACACTGTTTTTGTTTTGATGTCTTGTACTCTACAAATAAGAATTTATTGACTTTAAGTTGGCATTGGGCCTCAACAACCGTTTCATGTTCAGCTGCTAGCTTTCAGAACTATTTGTCTCTTCTCGTTTATTTTTTTTTTTCTTCTTCTTTTCCTTCTTCTGCTCCTTTATTTCTCTTCCCCGTTCTCTCAATTCACTCGAACTCTTTCTCTCTCGCTGTGTGTTTGTGCACGTCGAACGCATGCCCTCTCTCATTCACTCAATCACTCACTCACATTCTATTCTACACATCTATCCAACCATCTACTGGTTTCGGCTGCCTACTAGATTGCCATAGCCATTCATTCATTCATTTCACTTTCCGTTCACTGTTGCCAGAATAAGAAAAATACACACAGAATATATACATGCATGGCGTTTAATTTGTGTGCGTGAGTCACTCGGTTTGATTTTGGTTTGATGAAACCTAATCTGCACGAGTCGTGTGAGTGAGTGTGTGTGTGTGTGTGTGCGTGTGTTCGCGCGTATGTATGCCAATGTACACAGATTGTTCTATGATTTTTGGGCAATTGTCAAAGCAATACACGCATTCTAGTACAATTTTTCCAATGAATGTGTTGTTGCTGTCGCAAAACGTTGTTGATTGTTGTACGTCGAATCACGAATGAATCGCTTGGCATTTCATATGAATCATCGCACCGCGCACGATAAATGCATCAAATCATCTTGAATATTAAACGCTGTTGCGATTTGTTTTTTTTTCTCGTCTGCTGTTATCGTTTGCTTGCTAGAGTGTTCAAAGTTCCGCAATACGGAATCTATTACGTTTCGTTCGAGTTTTGCAATGAAAACTCTGAATGGTTTGTGTATGTACGAGTATGTATTTGGCAGAATGGAGACACGGACACACTGGCGTATGAAGTGTTGGTGGTTTGTTTTCGGGAAATCTGTCAAAATTCCGTTTTTTTTTTTGAATGAACGGCCGGTATAATTTTCATAGTCTAAAAACGTAGTCACTGCACACGCCACTTATTCACACGAGCGTTTCGTGCATGCTGCTATGTGCGCTGTGTTGTGTTGTGTTGTGGCTTTGCACGGCACAATCCACAGCCAGATTGACAGAAAAAGTGAAAATATTCGTTGTTGTTTTTTTTCTTCTTCTCGTACGTTGTGGTTGTTGTTGTTTGGTTTCGTTAAACACAAACAAATGCCGTGGTCTTCGGTTGCATGATTCCAATACATTAACGATCATAAAGGTAGAAATAAGAAAGAGAAACCAAATTATCGCATTAATTACATTTACCATTGTAAGAGCGAGCGGTGTGTGTGTGTGTGTGTTGTGCATCGCGGGAGTGAGAAGGGGAGTCTGTCTCTCATTAGAGTTTTGGCCACGAGTTATTTGTTTGGTTTGTGTTCTCTTTTTGATTCATTACACATGCACGCACTGATTTTGAACAGAAGCAAGAGAGACACGAGAAGAAAGACGAACAACGTAATCCGAACGAAACACACCAGTAAACTCAATCAGTGCTCTTTAAAAGAAACAACAAATAAAAATTATGGTAGGGATATTGGATGGCTATTGTAGTTTGGTATTTGTTGAAATGGTAACCGCATTTTGAAAGCGGCGAATAACATTTTTTTTTGAGTATTCAGCAAAGAAAAATTCAGTTCCGAAACAATACAAATAAAAAAAACCAATCTCCAAACGAACAATTAAACGATTTCTGTTACAGTTGAAGTTTTATTATTGTTGTTTGTTAGTGTCAAATTTCGATTGCAGTTTGAAGTTGAGAAAGAAAGAAGAAAACGACGACGAACGAACGAACGGAATAGCAGCAGCAGCAAGTAGCTCTCAACAGATTTGGAGAAAGTGGATCGACTTGTTGGCTACATTTACGAATATCATAATTCAAAAATTGATATCCAAAGAAAATTGGAGCACAAGCATCTTTATTATTTGTTGTTCGTACAAATAAAAAAAAATTCATAACTTTCTATTGAGTTCGTCGGTTTTGTATGTTTCGGATAAACAATGTGTAAAAGTCTATTAAGCGGTTAAACTATATTTGTTTAGATTTTTTTGTTCAAAATTTTTATGCTGATGTTGTTGTGGTGTCCAGTTCAGTCTTCATGTTGAGATTTTGGTAAACGTGACGATAACCTAACATACCTCTTTATTTGTGTTTTGATTAATTACCGTTTCAAAGAAGATCTGTTTGAAATAATGACAACTCCTACAAATTCTAATGTTGACAAGTGTAACAATTGTTCGTCGTTGTTGTTATTTCGAAAACACTTAGTTCGAGTCTCTCGTTCACATTTCCCATTTTCGACCGGTCAATACCAGTTGAAAGTATTGAACGGTGTCAATTATATTTGTTCCGTTGTGCGGTACGCGCTCTAATAATAAATTGTTAATTGCTGTTTCCGTTTTGTACATTTTAAGAATTAAGAGAGGCCATAAAAACACCGACCGAAATCGACACGATGATTAGAACAAAAGTTCAAAGCGTGACTGCGACAAGCAACGGCATTGAGCGGCAGCAGCAGCAGCAGCAGCAGCAGAACAAAAAGAAGGAGCAGGAAGGCAGCGACGATAAGACACACAAAAGCGTTTACATTATATTCTTATCACTTTTATTGGATTTGCTGGCGTTTACCATAATATTGCCGCTGTTACCAACGATTCTGGAACGATATCGAAATGACGATAGCAGCGGACTATACGTTCGATTATCCTCACAAATCCGCTATTTTCAAGTGTTGGTCGGTGCACCAGACAAATACAGTTCAGTGCTATTTGGCGGCTTCCTTGGTTCCATGTTTAGCTTCTTACAATTTGTCGTAAGCCCCATCATGGGAGCACTTTCCGATTGCTATGGCCGAAAGCCAATTTTGCTCATTAGTTTAGTGAGTTTCATGCGATGATCAATTTTTCCAATTGGTTTTTCTGTTGAAAAAACCATAAAATTGAACCTGGAATAATGATGCAATTTGTGTTTTGTAGGTTGGAATCTCATGTTCGTATGTGCTGTGGGCACTATCGTCAAATTTTTTCATATTCGTGCTGGCGCGATTTGTTGGCGGCCTGAGCAAGGGCAACATTTCACTGAGTATGGCCATCATCACCGATGTGTCGAATGTGAAAAATCGCGGAAAAGCCATGGCTTTGGTGGGCATTGCATTCTCCATTGGATTCATTATTGGCCCAACCATTGGCGCCCTATTCTCAATATTCACCGACAAAACTTCGAGCATGTGGTTCTGGTATCCAGCTACGTTCGCCTTCTTACTCAGCTTAGCCGACGTTCTCTTTGTCTATCGATTTTTCAATGAAAGTTTGCCACAGGTAAAAATACAACAATTTCATTTATTATTACTTTTCAAGTATGATTAATGGTCTGAATGAAAATAACATTTGACCTTTTCAACAGGAGAAACGAGCAAAACAAGTGATTGGATCGGTTCGACAAGCACTCGATCATATCAGCGTTCGTGCCATATTCAAGTAACTGTTTTTTTCTTCTCTATTTTACTTCTTCTTCTCCTTTCAAACTACCTATTCAATCGTAATTTACTCATAATTTATGTTTCGTTTCATTTGAAATAGTTTCGTTGCCGTTAAAAATCTTACAAAGAACGAATTGTACTGTTTGAAACGGATTGGCCTAATTTACTTTATCTACTTGTTTATCTATTCGGGCTTGGAGTTCACAATCACTTTCCTCATGTACCATAAGCTGGGCTATACCTCGGTTGATCAGGCCAAAATGTTTGTCACCACTGGCGTTGTGATGGCCATTTTGCAAGGGTCAGTTGTGCGACGGCTACCACCGCACTATGTCAAACCATCGGCCGTTTTTGGCTTGTACTTAATCATTCCGGCATTCATTTTGGTTGGCCTAGCCAACGATAGCAAACTTTTGTACGCTGGCATGATTCTGTTTGCCATATGTAAGTATTTTCTTGACGCACACTTCTACAGAATATTCTCGTCTGCGGGAACTTTGTCGATCGTGATCATGAAATGTTTTTATTACAGCAACGGCATTCGTGGTGACGTGCATGACAACACTCATTTCTGAGTATGGAAAACACGATCAGAAGGGAATCGTGCTTGGCATATTCCGATCAATTGGTGCCCTGGCTAGAGCTGTCGGACCAATTTTTGCCTCGATCGGTAAATAAACAATAAAAAAAATTCAGTTTCAAAATTAAATGGCGTTAAAAAATTTTAAATTCGAAAATTTTGAGTGTCAATTTGACATAAAGACATTTTTGCAACAAAAGCAATTTAGTTTTTGTGATGAACCATTTTCAAATCTAAAATCCCCTGAATTAATTTGAAATGCAAGAAAAGCTACAAATTCAAATGACATTGTGATTTCTTTTTCAATTTGCAGCATTCTGGGGAATCGGTGCATCGTCAACGTACATCATCGGCGGCCTTCTCTTATTCATACCTACATTCCAATTGCAACTTTTAAAGTTAACTAAATCAGAATAAGTTTTATTTATATGCGATATCTTATATCAATGTGTTAAATTCGGAAATTATGAAGATCTTTTCTCTTAGATGTAATGTTCAATTTTCAAAAGCAACATCAAAAACAAAAATTAGCTTAATTCTCCAATACGTATGAGAGTGATCCGAAATTTGTATTTAAAATGATCAGAGATTTGATTAGTGCCTTTCGTATTCAAGGCCATTGGCTCAAAATAAGTAAGATCATAGAGAACAAAAATTGTTATTTTACAACGGAATTTAATTGAAAATGGCTTTGATATTGTGCCTTAAGCGTATTTCAAAATACCCAACGAAGATTATTTTGCCACTTGGCCAAGCATTTTTTTTAGAAAATAAAAAAAACACCCTTTTACACAATCTGTATTTTGTACATCACATTTTTTGTATTACAATAAAGCAAGAGGATTATATATCCCAATGGCCCGAAATCGGGGCAATTTTTGTTATTTGAAATGAATCGATGTGTTTCTTTTACTGTTACTTAAATTACAGAGCATATCGTTGTGAAGAGCATTTAATACACCACAATTGATAATATACAGGCATTTATTAGCGATTAATTCGTCAAAAGATAACTTTAATTCGTTTCTACACCTGACAGCAATGTGGCTGTAATGAAAATAACAGCAACGACCGTTATCGAAAAAAAAAGAATTTGATTCAAATCCGCACCTTATCAATGCCACTGCTCCTCTAATATTCACCAATTCATTTATTTAGTTTCTCTTGCGAACCAAAAGGACACACATGGTGTTTTTTTGAACAAATGTCACAAAGAAAGTGCTTCTGATTTAAATTCTATCGACGAAAATCGCTAATTTTTATTCATTTTTTTGGAAATTTAAACATTTAGATTTGTATTTTCGGTCCAAACAAATCGTAATAATGTGTAGTTCAAATTTAAAGTCATCATTCAGCATTGATGAAATATTATGCCAAAGTGCAACTAGATCAAGTGTATCTGTGCCGGCGGCCAGCGCATTCACAGATCTTCCGATGGCATTTAACAATAGTTTAAACGGCCGAACACAGTTTCTTCCCAATTTGTTTGACTTAATTCCACCAAGATGCTATTTCCCACATGCATCACCACAGCCAACACCTCCAACATACATCGATCCATACGCGAATGTTTTTCAAAAAGGTGAGTACAACCAGAATAGAAATTATTTCTTGGAAATTGAAGGAAATTAAATTATGTTCATTGAAAATTCTTCAAACAGTGTATGAAAACTTTATTATAAACTGAAGAAAAAAAACATCGATAAACGGTCATTCAATTTAAAACTGAATGAAAACCATTTACCGTCTAAATGAAACAAGTTTTTCGCTTTCGAAAAATGTGTTAAAGTTATTAAAATCTGGCAAACATAAATAAAAATTAATAATAGTTTTCCAATGGATAAACTGAATAAACGCTCACTTAACAAACGAAAATTGCTGTGAAAAAAAAACTGAATTTGACGCCGTGTTGTTATCGTAATAATTGATTTCGAAGTAATTTTATGTGGTTGTAAACGCACTGGGTTTGAGCTGTTTGGATTAGTTTATTTGTTTATTTGATCGCAATAATTGTAGAAAGCATTGCAATGATAATAATACACAACCGTATGACACACGTTTCAATTGTTATACTACATCAATCATTGAATCTTAATCCCTTAAATATAAACGTTTGCCTCGAAATCGATAGCCAATGTTGACACACTCTAACCGAAATTTTATCATTGAATCGTAAAATAAATGTACTTTTCGTGTTCAAACGGAAGTGATAGAAACGCGTTTTAATTCCCATTCTTGGATTTATACTTGGATCAATTGGCTCCAAATAGGCCCTTGAATGACAGAGAGATAAGATGATGATTTACAAATATTAATAGACCAACTAACCAACTAACGAACGAAATTACCTCAATATAAAATCAAAGCATAACACGTTCAATGTACAAAGGTTAATTGCAAACCAATTTTCTGTTTAGCTACGCCAAGCGGCTATATGCCATATTATTCGCATCCGTTCGGTGGCTGTACATTCAAACGGAAGGGCGGTCAAGTTCGTTTCACGTCGCAACAAACGCAACATTTGGAACAACAATTCAACAGTAACAAATATCTTTCGCCCGATGATCGAAAACAACTTGCCGTTCAGCTAAAGTTAAGCGATCGACAAGTACGTTACACTAGAAAACCATTTACTTTTGTCCATTAACCAAATGAATGCTCTTTGTTGAATAACTAACCAAATTGTTTATACGATTTTTGGATAGGTAAAAACATGGTTCCAGAACAGACGTGGTATGTGTTGTATTTGATGAGTTTTATAAATACTAAGAAATAGTAGAAAAATAAACCATTTTTGCTTTCTAAATATCGTTTAGCGAAATGGCGACGTGGCATCACAGTGATAAAATCATCATCGAAGAATGAATCCAGCCATCCAAATTCACCTACAACAAGTGGAAATTATACATCATCTGCTGATAAACTGCAGACACATTGCCAATTTAACCACTTTGTCGATAGTACGATGAAACCTTGTTTCCCGCCAACCGATTGAGCAAATCGAATAATCTCCATTTCGAAAGAAAAATGTTACAATGTCAAAATATTTATATCCAATAAAATCACTTGCTGCACCAATAAAACATTCTAACTTTTGCACATGACCTACTGTTGATTGTGGTTGTGAAGATAGCATGCGCTCCATCGCAAATGTGTGTGGATAATTTTTGCACGAGGGCGGGACTGATGCTTAAGAAGTCGTATGCTAAGATGTTCTATTCTCTTTATCCCGACTAAGACGATCACCGATTCAAACACAATTGAACACGCCTTCATCAATGAAAAAAAAAACGGATAACTTGAGCCGTGCTCTCGATGATATGATACAGAAAAATTCGGCGTCCTGTTACATTTTCACCGAATTCTTAACATTCAATTTAGTATCCATTTTCATCTATACGAAAGTACAAGTGTTCTCTTGATTGTCGACGACGGTTTTTTCTTCTTCTCTCCCTTTCTCTGTGTGCGAAGAGTTTAGAGTTTTACGGTGAGAATGTTATCGGTTTCGATGGCAAAAAGTGAAAAACATAAGCAATTGACGATGGCATCGATGTCACAGCAAAAAAGTGCAAACAATGGCCGAGTGCCAAAGTGTGCACGTTGCCGCAACCATGGCGTAATTTCGGGTTTGCGTGGACACAAGAAAAACTGTTCGTATCGAAATTGTCGCTGTGCCAAATGTGAATTGATCTACGAACGACAACGCATTATGGCTGCACAGGTCAGTATACACCTTAGTCTGTTAGATTTAGAGGTAAAAAAAGTGAGAAATGTAGTTTGAATGATGCAACGTTTGTGGTGAGGAAATTAATTGATACAAAATCGAAGAGCACCGTCACCCACTTGGAGAAAGGCTGTATTTGGCATCATTTTTTCACTTACAATTCATCACAAACAAAGCAACAGAAATGGCATTTGCGTTGCAAAATAGAACATTTGTCTTTTTGCTCATTTCGATGTTTTCATTTGAAATTGGTTTTTTTTAAATACGATTTTCGCGCATTTGTTGAAATAAAAATGTGATAACTGCTGTTTCATTGGCCAATATTTACTTTCCCCGTGGCATGAAACAAAAGTTTGGACTGAAAGAGAGAAAAAAGTCAGCCATTGAACGCAAATGACACGAAACAGTTGAACAACTTTTGATTTAATTCTTGTGCAAATATTTGGCTTTGGTTTTGGTTTTCATAGCCCGTGGTGTGATCCTGTCATCCGAACCGGTGTTTGCACAAGCAGTTTACTCGCATAAAAATGTTTGCTCGCAAAACGTATTCATTTCATGTCAGGCCAATTGATGCATAGTTCATTTGATTCATCACACCGCATCACATCAATGACATGGAAAAAGAAAGTCGCCTTGTGCTGCCCACAACGCAATGAAATGATATGAATTTCAATTACATAGTGTGTGTGTGTGTGTGTGTGACATGGGGAAGAAATGGACAAAAACCGAAACCGAAGCGACTGGAAAAAGTGATTTTTATTCATATTGCTCGAGGGTTATAATTGATGTGGTAGTCGTAGCATTAGCACGTTGGGCTACACAAATCTGATTCGGAGATTTGTTGAAAACTTTGCGTCAAAAAAACAATATGTGAGTCACGAAATCGTTACAGGGTATTTTGGTTGAAGTAGTCTTTGTTGTTTCGTCGTTTTAGTTACTTAATCCGATTGTTTACTCAACTAATAAAATCTAGCTAAATGAAAAGTCAACGCTTTTTATTCTTTGCTCCTGAAATGGAGATTGATGCCAAGCCGGAACTTGATGTCGTTATGTTGAAAATACCACATGGCAGTATACACTATAGAATGAAGGAAAACTTTGTTTGTTTATTTACTCACACAATGTGTACGCATTGGGTTTACAGGTTGCGCTGAAACGACAACAGGCGGTCGAAGATGCGATTGCAATGCGATTGGTGTCAAATGAAACGGGTAAAACCATTGAACAATTACCGCCGGGTAAAATATTTGGCATGTCCATAACGGAACCATGTAATGCACCGTCCAATTTGAATGCCACCGAAAGTCTGTCGCTTGTGCCGAAAACAAAAAATTGTAAGTGTCTTATTCTTATTGTGTTTCGTTCATCAAATACTCGCCGGGAAATTAAAATAAATGTTGTGGTCGAGTACATCACTATGTTGCACACTCAATTGTTCGACAATAATCGCTACAATGTGCACTTGTTTGTTTGTTTTTTCTTCTTCTGTTAATTAATTAGCAGGCAGCGGCGGTGGTGGTGTTGGTGTTGGTGGTGACGGTGGTGGTTTGGGCGATATGCGAAGCATATCCGAAAGTGCCCTTGATATGTTGGCTCATCTTTTTCCACACCGCAAGCGTTCAGTACTTGAATTAATTTTGCGTCGCTGTGATTTGGATTTGCTGAAAGCGATCGAACAATGTCGGCCAGCACCGAGCGCTTTCAAACCGGTCTCAAAACCAACAACTCTAAATCAAGAAAGTTGAACAAAATTCTTCTTCTTTTTCTTCTGATTTTTTTTTTCAGCTATTTTTGCCGCTTCACAATTTTTGTGTTCGTTTTTTCGTTTGGAACAGTTTTGCTCTTTTCTGATATCATAAATATAGAGATTTATTTCGTGTATGCATTTTGTTTTCTCTCTCTTCTTTCATATTAATTTTAATTGTTATTCTCTCATTATTCTCTTTGACTCTTTTTGCATGTGGCGTCTTCGTGTCGATGGGTTTTGGTGTTGCACAATCTTCGAAACACAGAACCCAAATCAACAAATAACAACATCCATGGATGGTGGAAGGTCGCACTTCACGCCGATGCTCGCCTATCCGAAATGGTTATTCCCAATGACAATACCGTTTACAATGGGCATACCGCACACATCATCATGTGTCTTTACCAACTGTCCGATGTGCGAGAAATATTAATCACAATACACACACACACCGTGTTTGGTTTCGATCTTTTTTTCGCTGGTCTTTTTGAAATATTATGTTACCACATTCAGTTGCAAATATCATCAATGTTATATCACCCACTAAGCCACTAAATCCAATTGTGTGCGCGATCTCTTTCTCTCCGACGTGTGTGTCGTTTCTGTTTCTTTTCATATCGATGGTGAACTTTGCTATTTCAACGACTCGAATTTGACCCTTTATCGAGACATTAAGTATTTAACCACATTTTTTTGTTAGTTCAAATTGTAATTTTCGGTTTCCAAGAATAGTTTCTAACGCATCTGGACAGAAAACCGCATAAAAACACATGTGCAAAATATAATTAGAAAGAAACAACAATAAAACAAATATATATGATGAAAAACAGTGTCCACGTTCTTGAGAACAAAAATCATTATCTACTTTTTTTGTTTTGTTTCTCTCTCGATTCATGAACACGAATTGAAGCGAAGAAAAAAAACACTTCACACATACAACATTAAATAGCAAAGCGAAGAAACAACTACAGAGCTCGCATTGTCTTTAATAACATTCAAGCCACAGTCATTGTGTAATTTGTGTTGTTACAGCTGCCAGTTCAGCCTTATGGTTCATTAATAGCTAAAATCAGAAGGTAACATGTTCAAAATGTACTTTGTGTGCTATTGCAAGCCATTTATTCTTCAACAATAACAACAACAACAGCAATAACAGCAACGCATTTGAAACAAGAGCTCAAGTGCATTTGAATTTTAATTTTGTTAATAAAGTTCTGGGAAGTGTTCGCCTTTTGGTAATTGCAGCCAATTCTCGGGTGAATACTTTACATTGTCCGTTTCCATTACATGGAATGTATAGGCAAAACGGCTCTTCTCCGATCGATTCAATTCGCTCTGATGAACCACTAATCCGTGGATGACAACCAACGATCCTTTCTTAACTGGGGCCGCTACGAATAAGTCTTGTGAATAAGCCGGTGACGGTTTGTCATACACGAGAAATTCATCGGAATTTCGAACTGGATTGCGAATCAAACTACAAAACACAAGTATATTAGTCAATTCTATGGAACCACAACGTATTTAAACACAATCAATCATACCGATTATCCAAACCATGCTTATGGGATCCCTTGATGAACCACAAACAACCATTTTCCAGCGTCGCATCTTCGGTCGGAATCCAGAAACCCGTTATTGATATTGGTTCCGTGTGTAAGTACGTTGCATCTTGATGCGGTTTAACTAATGAGACAAATTATTATTCAAAATGGATTTTATTATTCTCAACTCTATCGAGTGATGAATTGATTTCGTTGATTTACTGATGACATACCTTCACCGCCAATTTTCGGATTTTTATAAATGAACATGCTCTGTGGAATGGTTGGCTTTTTGAAGCCAAGCTGTTTCGCTATATTTTTGACACGTTCGTCAAATGTGTACTTTTTGAACGTTGGATTAAGTGCATGGAGTGCGTGACCAACCTACGACAATTAAGTGCCATTTTATCAGTCATTACCAATTCAAATTGAACGGAGGTTTTTCTTGTACCTTGTTAAGTGAAACGCTTTTATTCACCAGCAAATTTCCCTGATCGTCCAGTGCACCATTTTCGTAGAAATAATGGATTTTATTGGCCGAATTGAGGAAATATTTATCTTTCAAGTGTGATGATTTATTTTCGGTGTTGAACACTGCACGATCATTTTCGGGTGCATTTTTGCATAATTCCAGTCCAGCTTCATGTAGTTCGTTTGCCTCTTCTTCCGTTAAGAAATCTTCGATAACAGCAAAACCGTTTACATCATACTGAATAAGAGAGAAAAACAGCAAGGGAGAGAGGGAGAGATAGAGAGAGAAACAACAACAGATAAATCAAAGATAAACAAATCATTCAGCCACAAATGAAGTTATTTGATGTGAATGTATAGACGCAGCAACAACAGCAGTAGCAGCAACGATACGCTTTTAAGAAGAAGAAGAAAAACCGACGTTACCCGTGCACGGATACAGTGCCAATCGATCGAATTAGTCGGGTTCATATTATATAACAATTGTAACGATATCATTTGGATCGCTTTTTTTCGTTGTTCAATGGTACGAAGAGAAATGAACACTCTGTTAACCGTTTTACAGCCGTTGTTTTCAATAATTACCTGATCAAGCGGCCACTTCGACATGTTTTTCTTTCTCTTCGTTTACGTTTGCCCGTCAATTTCTTTCTCTTTTTTCTCCGTTTCGAGCTATCAATACCGTCCCTTCGTCCGATCACTAGCCAAAAATAAAATAAGATCAGCTATTAACAACAACAACAACAACAACAACAACAACAACCAATTCATAAACACTTAAACGCACTTCTATAAATGCAAAACGAGTAATTTTTCTCAAAACACAAACCTTAAACACGATTTTCTAACGATTTCAAGGCAAAGAATTGTTGTATGGACGAAACAAATGTATTTCAATGCAATGCCGAATGTTGTTCTCGCACGAACGACAGCTGATTACTGAGTCGCATTGTTTTTTTTCTCGTCTCAAATCCAAAATGATCGACATTTCAAAACGTTATCAGTGTCGAAGGGGCGATTTTGAATGAGCGATTAAGTTCAAACCGATATGAATAGACATTGCCGAAACGCTAAATTTGTTTTTATCAATTTTGTGTGTCTCGTACAGATCTTTCGAGTTTGGAATTGTTGTGGAATGACAAAAAAAAAAGAAAAAAAGAAACCGATAACAGCCATTAATTCATTGCCGTAATGTTGTTGCTTCGGTTTTGTAACACTCGAACGATGAGCCCTTAAAGCTGTCAAGTCATTAGGTAGGCATCAAACAATTAATGATCAAACATTAATACAAATTTGAATGGAATGGGTCAAACTTATGTAGTTCGACTTCGACATGAGCCGTTCATGTTACGCCTATAAGTAAGTGATTTCATTTTCGGAGGTTTCGGCTCGAAATCACTCAATCGCGCCACATAAGTGGGCATCGACATTTCAATTGAATCAACGAAAGTGCCAGCAATTTCGATATGAATCGCATTGTTGTTGATTGGACTATGATTTGAACTTTTCAAATTGGTTTCAAGAGATTTAATCAAACGAGAGAGAGAGAGAGAGAGAGAAAATCTCATAGGCATTTCAATTTTGTGATTCGACATTGTTTCCCAAAAGCCATTCAACCTTCTTTTTTTTCTTTCTCATTGCCGTCACATCTATTGCAGCCCATTTTAAGCCATAATTTATGGCCCATAATCATAACATTTGAATTTTTCGTTCGACTTTCTTCGGTTGCCAAATCTCTTCGCGGAATTATTGCTTCGTCTATTTTTTTTTTTTCACCCAATTTGATGCACTTTCTAACGAGAAGAGAAATAAAATGGTGTTCCCATATTTAACGCTGATAGTAATTAAAATTATAAACACATCGAAAATACATTGAAATCGGAATTCCACACAATGTGAATTTTCAGCCCACTGACACACATTTGAACTAGATAATAACCCAATACGCTAGTTCCGGAACCATCGTCACAGTTCATAAAGCATTTGGTTTCGGGAGATCGCTTTAATGTGAGAAATGTTTCACTGTTGTTAACCCAGGCTGTACGATTAAAACGATTTGTGTGTGCATTTCATTGAAATCGCTAGATTTTAAGCGACTTTAATTTGAATATATGCAAAGCCATCAATCTTAAAATTTGGTTGTTGGTTTGCTATTATGCCAATATACTTTACATACTAGTTATATAAGTTAATGTGCATCATTTATGTACACTTTTAATGGCGCATATATTTCGATCGCCTTCTTTTTTTTGCTCTCTTCATTTATCTGAAGTGATCACTTTAGATCGCAGGTTTAAAAGAAGAAGAAGAAGAAAAAAAGGCACGATTCAACACGATCAAAACAAATTTGTTGCTTTTTTCACTTAATTTTCGTGCATTTACATGATCGTTTACCGTTCATATTTCCCTATTTAACGTCGCTGATTACATATGGAACTGTTGAGGAGACAATACGATAATTAGTAAGCATGCGGAACGAACGACAACAAAACTGATATCAAAGTGATGTGTGATTGACTTTTTATTTTTATTTGCACATTTCGGTCTATGCGAGAGAGAGAGAGAGAGAGAGAGAGGGTTCAACAGACAGTTTGACAATGATCCAAGTAAATCAAATTATGAAAATGATTTGTAGTCGAATTTTTAACGCACCGCATCAAAATGAATGGAACGGAAAATTTGCGCGAATAAAATGTGAGTGATTAGTAGCTGAAACGAAAATAGGAAGACATTACAGCAAACTCCAAACTCATTTCCATCATTTATACACTGAAAATCACGCTAATTGATAATTGATGATTAAATGCTGTTCATTGCTGCCTATTTTCATAGCTTGAGATGCATTTCATTTCCTTGGGTGGTAAATAGCCTCAATTTTCAGTTTGTGCAGCCTCGAACATTTTTTGTTTCGTCTGTTTTTCGGAGCGTCAATGCGAATAATGTGCTGTTTTTTTTTGTGATGCAAATTATCTTTCAAATACTCATTTACAAAGAGTGTGTAATGTCAGCATTGGCTGACATAATCAAAGAGAAAATATTAACGTTTGTTCACATCGTTTTTTTCCTCTTCGCGCTCTCCGGCTCTTGTTGTTGGACATTGTAACGGTCATTCAATTAGCTCGGCGCAACAGTTAAATATTATTATGTGTATTATAATGAGCCGGCATGCACACACAGAATTGAACAGCGAAAAAAGAGTTTGAATCTTCTATTTTGTGTGTGCTTTTTCCTCTCGTTTGTTTCGAAAACATATTGTTTGCCATTATCGTTATCGTTGGCAACATGCGGTTTCTTTTCTTTTTTTTCGTGAAAAGTCCCATACGATTGCTGTTGCTGCAACAATGGCCAATTACAATCGAATCTTTAAACATTGTTTATCATGGGATGATAGTATCATTGTCTTTTTCAGCGTACAAATTTAGCGAATCGATTGACCAAAATGTTTGCAGCCACCAAAGCTGCAGCGTATTGTTTACACATTCATTGGTCTTATCTGGAATATTCACGGCTAATTCAATAAATAACAGTAAAACAACCAAAATCAACAACAAAGAACAAGAGATAAACGTCGGTTTTTGGGTTCGTTTCGGAAAATAGATGATGAATTGTGTGAAAAACTTCGTACACACGTATGTGTATAGTTAAAATCGAAAATAGTACCATGACCCGTTTTTTTGTAGCTGCCGGGTATTTATTTGGGCTATCGCTTCTAGCCACACTGGCTGCACTACATCTAATTTTACCATACTGATCGTCCATCGCAATCATTTGTCGAAAAAGTTTTGGATTTGAATAGCATCACATCGTCTTGAAATGAAAACTGAAAATCAGCAATGTATGCGGAGCATTCGCTATGCATGCCACGGCATGAAGTGTATTCGTGTTACTGTGGTATAGAAATGCGGTAACGTTACTCTGTTTTATTTTTCCTTCTTCTTCTTCTTACAAACACCGATGCAGGCAGAGTACCACCACTTATCATAAATTGGTTTCATTTTATTGGTGTTACACATACATGGGCAGTTGATAAAAAAAAATTGCAGGAGTTTTTCGACAATTTTTCCACCGGTTCAAAGTCGCATTTCGTTGCAGGCTTATTTTTTGGCATTGATTAAAGCGGTTTTCATCGATGATTTTGAGCGCTTCGACGAGGCCCCCCTCCGTAATTTTGAACCGTGTCCATGTGTGGACTCTGTAGCTCTGTTGGAACGGTTTTATTATTGCCGATGTCTTTCCTCCCATCTGTGTTGCTTCTTGCGTTGCCGCCGTTGCTGCTGCTGCTGCTGCTGCTCATTTCGGTAGTGTGTTCTCGTGTGGACGTGTATAGTGTTTTTCTCTTTTTTTTTTTCCTAATCCACTGTTTTGTCTTTCTGTTTCTCTTGGATCGTGTGTTTAATTGATGTGTTATGCGATAAATACACTTCATGCCATACACACACTGAATGGGACGTATGCTATGTTGTTGCTGCTGTTGCTCTGTTGTTGTTGCTGCTGTTGCTGCTGTTTGGCATAATGATTCTTTCCAATCTGTAAGATTTGCTGTGCGCGAAAAAGTCAGAAATTACAAAATCGCTTTAAATTTAGTTTTAGTTGGCGATTTGAATCGTCTGGTCGAGAAAAGTGATCTCGTCGCCGAAGCGTTTTTACCATTGTCATCGTGCACGTTTGCCGTAGTCGTTGTTGTCCGTTTGCCGTTCGTTTTCATCTCGTCGTCGTAGTCATTCGTAGAGTCGGCAATAGTTTGTTTTGTGTTTTTTTTATTCGGACAGACAATAATAACTTAATAACGATTATTAATAAACAGAATCAAAATCTCTCGCGCGCGAACAAAAAAAAATTGATTATAATATTAGCGGCACAAATATTTTAAGTTTCAAATTTTTAAATATATACGGACGAAAGTAAAAAAAAAAATAAATAAATAGTATAAACGAACGGGAAAAAACCCTGAAAAACGAAAAGAAAGATACATAGTTTAAAGACGAATAACCGTTAAAAAAATATAAACCAACAAAAACCCAAATGGGTTGCGATTTGGATTTATAAAAAAAAATATTGAGTTAAATTTAAAACACAGTTTGAAAAACACCATCGAACGAACACGAACGAGAGAAGGAAAAAAAGCACATCGCGCGCGCGGGTATCGACGAAAAATTTCAAGAGTAGGAAGGTGATTGGAATAAAAAAGACAGACATCAGCACATCGTCGACGATTTTTGCAACAGCATCTTCAAGGAGAAAAACGCAAAAACCGTTGATTATTGATCATTCTTCTCGAGTCATCTAGAGATAGAGTCTCGCGTGCACACACATCTCCTCCTCACAATGAAGAAATAGCAAATTTCGATCTACACAACGAATAGAATACTTTTTTTTATTGGGATAATAAGGACTGCACCCGATCGATTCGTAATTTTTTTTTTTTTTTTTTGAATAATTTACCGTTTTTTTTGTTCATTGTTTATTATTTCTGTGCACAAAAAAAACCAATTGAAATTTTTGGTTTTGTTTTTCTTTGTTGGAACCAAAAAAAAGAAATAAAAATAAAAAAAACAACGAGACAAGAAAAAAGAAATTCAGTCAATTTACATTCATTTACGACGACCACCTCATCACATTTGCATCATCGACAATGTTGCATTCAATGAAGTTGATTTGTGCAGTTGTTTTGTTATGTAAGTAGAAAAAAATCGACAAAGTAGCGTCAGTTTTCTAAGTGATTTTCCAACCCAAATTGATTCACATTGCCACAGAAACAAATATATCAATGTGAAAATAATCATTTACAGTCACAATCAGAGAGAAGAAAAAAAAAACTACCGTCGCTCTTTCGAAAGAAAGCACTGGCGACAGAGAGCGACCAAAATGAGTGGAAAAAAATTACATCACGGTCGTGATCGATTCGAATGAAGCAAACGAGCGAGCGATCGATCGATCGATCGATTTTGCTTGATCTCAGGCCCTTTAACTGAAATTTCAATTATCTTCTCTCTTTTCACTGTGTGTAGTTAATAAATTTCAATATGATCCCGTTGTCTCTGTTGTGGCATTGCTGGTGTCGTGGCCCATGTATTATAGATACTGGTCGTGTGTCGTTTTGTCTCGTTACCTTTCCTTTGAATATTTTTTTATTGTTGTTGTTGTTGTTTTATTTTTTTAAATGCGACTCAGTGTAATTCAATCCACCATTTCAATCCAATACTTTCTCTATCTAGATCATGTCTTAAGTGATACAATTAATGAAATATCGTTTTGTTTGCCACATTTGCTTCGAGTGCATTTTGTTACCTCTCGACACTTGAATATGGTGCGTTGCTATGACTCGCGCTTCTTTCGCTATATCGTTTTGTTGTGTATTTTTCTGTTGTTTGTGTTTTCATGGTTACTCCCGTACTTGTTTTGTTTAACTTATGATTTTTTTTTCTCTCGGTTCGTACGTGTGGCGATGTTTTATGCTCGCATTGATGGATTATGCGGTATGAAAACAATTGCAAAATCGTGTACACGTACTAAATATCATTTGGAGATTTATTATAATTTGTATGTTTTCCGTTCCGTTCAAACTAATTCTCGCGAACATAACAGCAACATACAAAAGAAACACGCCAGAATAACAATGATGTTAGAAAAAAAGAAACAAATCTATAAACAGGTAGAGAATTCTCCGTTTGCGGGAAAACAAGTGAGCGGACGCGCGTTCGCGCACACACATATTTGATTGAACAGACACAATATTGCCATTCAATTAATGCAGAATTAGTAAACATGCATACGTTCGCTTTATGATCGTCGCCTGCGTCTCTGCGCAAGAAAACAAAAGATGATGGAACAAGACAACAACTACAAAAAACCACCGAGATAATGATGACAGCGTTGCAGAGCTCGATTTAAGAAGAGAGCTGGCGAGAAGAGAACAGAAACCAAGTTTTACAGTGCAGCATGAGTCGTTGACGCGTTGCAATGTATTTAAAAGATGCATTTACCTCGGTTATTTATTTCAGTGCATATGGTTTCTGTTGCACGTCGTTCTCTCTCTCTCTCTCTCTCTCTCTCTCTCTCGCTCGCTTCCTTCACACTTCGGTTGTGTGTTTGCGAACACCATTTTAACTATTATTATTATTAAGATGCTACTCGCAATTGCATCGTCGAACAAAACACGTAATAAGTAAACATTGTGTGTGTTTCGATTCTAGCCTACTTCAATAATTCGTCGGTTGCACATTTTTCTTTCTATTTTCCAATCGACGGAACTAATAATCGTTATGAGTTTGAAGTGATCTAATAACTGAAGTTACACTATACCAAGTAATGGGCGCTGAGAGAAAGAGAGAGATATGTGTGTTTCTTCACAGTTAAATGATTTAAATATTTCAGACGATTTTTCTGCGCACACACATGGATCGAATTCATTCTCCCTTGTTCAGCCATTTTAATTGATTTATTGCAAATGCTTTAATTGTAAAAAGGTGTTGATTTCGATTTGAATTACAGTCAAGTTGGACGTGAAATACTTGGAATATGCGCGTTCAGCTGACGTGTTATCACCGCAATAACAGAAACATTAAGGTAAATTATCCTATCGCTTGTAGAGCGAGCGAGAGAGAGCAAAAAAAACAGAAACGTACGACGGACCGAATGCCAATTACTCAGAGAGCTATTTCTCGGCAAACGAACTCATATCGATCGACACATTGGGAATAGAAAACGCACATGAAATACGACAACGTCAAGAATCGACCGCATCGAATGGAAAACACCGTTAAAATGTGTTATTATACAAACGGTTACACATTGCATGGTGCTTTTTTCTCTCTACTTCTTCTTCTCATTTTCCTCCTTTGCGATTTTAATATTTATGCAGACATTTACTTCTTTCATCTTACATCTTTATCGCTGATGTCGATGTAACCGACCATTGTAGATATTGCCTACACACATATCACAGATGAAGAAAAAGAGAGAGAGAGATTGAAAAAAAAAAATTATGTATATAGTGTGGCCATGCTATTCGCTTCGGATCCATGAAGTTCTACTAACCTTAATACATTTTTTCTCTCTTCTGTAAAACGTATTTTTATTATGAGCACACATTTATGCTATATTTATTTGTACGCATGTATCGATAGCGGCACAAGCGACACACAACATGAATCTTGCTCACACTGTGACTAAGTGCCGATGATCTATTGAAATTAACGAAATTTTTGAATTCTATAACGGTAATTCACTGGCAGAAACAACGAATACAGGAATGAGAGAGAAGGTGAACGATCATCGCCCGATCGATTCATAATCATTTCCATATTCGTAATAAAGACGATACAAAAATATTTCTATATGAATTATATTAAAATATTCTATTTCAAAAAAAAAAAAACAACCAAAATTAGTTATGAAAAGAGACTCAAAAGAGGGCTCATCCAAGCGAATTACACACGAAAATCACATTCGATTTTATTTAACCAAATTATAGGTAAAACGGTGTCAGCTGCACGTGATTATTATGGTGCATCTTTGGGCCCATTGAGTCAATTGCATCACGGTGTGTCCGGTGATGTATATGCCGTCGACTCTCGAACCCTGTTCATCAAGAACTTCAACTATGATGGCGAAGGACCAGGTAATTGTTTTCCATTGTTTTATTTTATTAAGCATCAAAATCTCTTCAAATTAATCAAAATCGCAGTTGAAAGCCCTCGTGTTGTTCGCATTGTGCACAATTAACACGAATCCATAAGAGTTTCATTCGTTGTCGGGTAGAAAGCTTCTTATTTTTTCATGGGATGGTGTCATTTTCGATCGGTAAATGATGCGCAATCGCAATAATAAGACACACAACGACCGCCTTCTCTCATTTACATATTTGATTTATGGAAAATTGTTGGCATCGCGCGCTTTTTGGCTCTTTGATTCATAACCTTTTCGCAATGTTTTATCGGGAAAGGAGGAGATTTGTTATCATTTGATTACGAATTTGATTCGGAAGAATATTCTAGTGACGTGTCTTGACATATTGTTTCATTCGCTTTTCAAGCGGCACATATTCCATATTTATGAGGCACACATACTCAATGGAACAGGCAACGAAGCAAGCAGGCTGGCAAGCAGAATAAAAAAAAGCGAGAAAAAATGGGCTCCAGCTCTCATTTGCGATTGTAATAAATAATCGATAATATGATTCGAAACTAGTTCCACGAGCGGTTTGTTATGTTTTCTTCTTCGTCTGTTTCGTATGAGAGTGTGTATATTAGTTTGCTTCTGCAACTAATTTAAAACTTCTTTTTATAAATTTCTCACTTTGGCGACTGTGCGCCAGCCAAATGACTTCCAACTTTATTGTCTTGGCCATCTTATCTTTATCACTCTCCTTGCTGTCTTTTGTCGGTTATTTTTTTTTTTCAATTGGTCAAACGACAAATTCAGCAGCGTGTTTGGATTAATTGCGAAAATGGCTTTTATCACAGGCGAAAAGAACAAAAGGCCAGAAGAGAGATGTGAAAAAAAACCGAATCAAAATAACAGACAACAAAAGGATAGCCGGCGACAGCAAAAGCCAAAGTCATTATCAGAGAGCATCACGTCATTTCCAGAGATAAAGTCTACTGTTCCAACTTTTTTATCCTCTTTTCGTGTGTGTCATTTACATTTCCATAAATTTTATATGTTTCGTTTGTTTTCGGTGTGTGTCGTTTTGTGTGTTTTATTTGTATTTTATTCGATATTTGAATCATCACGATTTTTTCTTCTTCCTTTGATAATTGAGCTTTTTTATGTGATCTGAAAATCGGACAATACGTTATTGCTGCTGTTGACCTGACAAATATATTGTTTAATGTTTGATATTTACACATGCGAAAACCTGCTTGCGATAAATGTTATGGCAACTGATGTTTGACGTAGGTGGCGACCGAACACTGCTTTCGACTGATAACACTTTTACGTTCATCTCTATCTCTGTCTCTCTCTATTTTCACTGTCTCCATTAATTAATAGATAATATTTTACTAATCGAATGCTTTCTTTTTGCTCGTTTTTCTTTTGTTCTTGTGTCTATTCATTTCTTTTTTCCTCTCTTGTTGGTTTCTACTCTCAATTTTTGAATTGAAAATAGCCGCCTATTTCTATGTTGGCAACACGAAGAGATTACAAAACCAAGGTGCACATCGACTACGTGATGAACGTGGCAACTCGGGTGTACTGCGACGCTATCGCAATAAAGACATAACACTTTCATTGCCAGAGGGAAAAACATTGCGTGACATTAAATGGTTCTCGGTATGGTGTGATGAATTCTCGGTTAACTTCGGCGACATTTCAATTCCGAAGAATTTTGACTTTCCCCGACCATACAAACTGGCACCGTTGAAAGGTGTGCATGGTGTTTCATCGGACAATATCGTCGTTGTTGATGCTCAAACGATCCTCATTCCAAACTTTAGCTATGACGGTGAAGCACCAGGTAATTAAAAGAATAAAAAAAATATACGTCAATCGTGATATTAATTTCATTCGATTCTTCACCTTTCCCATTATGCGAGGAGAAAAAAAAATAGAGATTAATATCATCATCATTATCAGCTCAACTGTTACTCATTTTTGAACTTTAATATACATACATATATGTATCGAACTTGATTCGATCTTTTTTTTTCTTTTATAGATGCCAAATTTTGGGTTGGACGTGGTGATAAGCCTACACCAAATGGACTTCGTATCCCCGATGAAAATGGTCGCATCACGCCATTGCAACGTTACGAACGGAAAACCATCGTGTTGACATTGCCTGGCGATTTGACCATTTTCGATATTGGACACTTTGGTGTGTGGTGCGAAGCGTTTACCGTTGATTTTGGCCACGTGAAAATTCCACAAAGCATTAACGTACCGCCGTCACTGAAAATGCTGGGCGTTTCTCCACAGGTAAAACGTCGTCAACAAAGTGGATAAGATGATAGGCAACCCTTCGTTCGTTATATATACACATTTTTCTTATTATTCTTGTTTATTTTTTTTATTCACCCTCCGCCTCCTCCCACACAAACACACACACACACACCCACACACTCGAATTATGGTTAATTTATAAGCGACGTTGTAAAATAGAATGGAATATTTAAAAAGAAAAAAAATCGGATCAATGTGCTCGTTATCTCAATTGCAGCCTCAAATGATTTATAGATACCATAAGTATTTAAAACATGAAAATAAATAATTCAAATTAGCAATTTAAATCAATCTTTCGGTCATATGATTGCCATGCAAAACAAAGAGTCGTTTGATCTATCATTTTTGCACATGATGATAAGTGATAATGATTTGTATGTTGAACATCTGATTTAAAATGTTTGGTAGCATAGATCAATGATATTCAGTCAATCATTTGACTAATGACATCACACAGTCACATATACACACCCCTTCAAAACAAAAAACAAAAAGCAAAAAAAACACACACACATTCACATGATCACAAAACGATCCAAATTAAACTCTTATGCACTCACTTCACACATATGATTTCCAAAAAAAGATACAATCTATTTCAATTCAAATGCCGACCCGTTTAATCGGTGATGGGATCCAGATAACGATTTATAGAAGAGAAAGAGAAAAAATGAAAGAGGAAATATAAAAAAAGAAACATTTTTTCACACAAAAAAAAAACATAATAAATTCAATTGCATGAGCATCAAAGAAGAAATGAACTATGAAAAATTGCGTTGTTCTCAGTAAGAAAAACGAAAATGAACACATTTATGTAAATAATTAATCCAGTGATCGAAACATTCTTCAAGGTAGATTATCGGAATAAATTGCTGCTGTCTTTCTTTCTCTTTATTTTACATTTTGCCATTCTCCAAAATACAACACAAATTTATGCATTAGATTTCCATTGGAAATGGCAGCATATTTCACAAGAATACACGAGAGACAGACGAGAAAAAAAACAGAACAAAAAAAGAAAAGGAAACAAAAAACAAAGCAAAATTTTCTATTTCTTTGTGTTTTATAAATATCTAATGCAAATTAATATTTTTAGTTTATAACTCTTTTTTTGGTTAAAAAAATAAACATATTGATTCTATGTTATTTGAATGATTGTTTTTTGTTTTTTCCACATTTGGTTTTGACCAACATTCCATAGTATATGTAAGCTAAGACGTGTGCGGAATGATTTTTTTTTTTGTGTTTTCGTTTTTGTTTCACAAAAGAGACAGACAGAGAGGGAGGAACATAGATGAGGTTAATTAGATGGAAGTGTTTTTGTTGTTGTTGTTGCTGCTCCAAACAGAATCTCTGACTGATTAGTTTTGCCATTTATTTTGACTGTGTTTAGTTAAGCCTTAAGGTCATTGAGGGTCACACACTGACATTTATATGTGCAGTATGCGGCTTTTATCATCGCAAAAGAACCGCATATTATGTGGCGAAAATATGAAGGCCATCGAATGCCACCCATTTTCAATTTTGTGTTTATTCTAATGTGAAAATGTTCCGCAGACACAAACACATACGAAAAAAAAGGATTGATCAAGGCATGCTTTCAAATTAAATGCGAGCGGTTTTCGTTTCAAATCAAAGGAACGTTCAAATAAACAACAACAACAACAGCTATAAAATTTACTGCTTACGTTATGACAAACGAAGAAAAAAACAACAATGAAAATTCCATTGGCTTGAATTCCTCGGGCTTCCCATCGCTGTCATATTCGAATTTTGCTATTGATTTTCATAATTCAATGAGCTCATAATAATAATAATGTCATAATTAGGCGTGCATTCAACAAAATAGCAAAGTCGGACTGATCGTTATGACGAGAGAAAAAAAAACGTTAATTTTTATTGGTCTTTTTTTTCTAGTCCAAGCTTAATTGCGAAGTGCTTTACGATGACCTTGCATTTGAGGTTAGATGGGCTGTTGCCGGCGAAAGTATCGTAATCCAACTTGTAGCCAAATTAGGTATAATTTAGTGATCTTTTTTTTTATTGCTTTACTATAATATATTGATTTTTTTCCAGCAGTTTTTTTTTTTGCTCTCTATTCGCGCGAGAATAAATCCTCTATGCATAATAATTTTGATAAATATTTTAAACTCGCTTTTACAGATGATGGAGAATACATGTCGTTTGGTCTTTCGCCCGATCGATCGAAAACGTTCATGGTTGGCGCCGATGTTGCAGTCGCTTGGATCGATAAAAACACTGGTAAAGGCTATGCCGAAGATTATTTCCTTGATGCTAAATCACAATGCAGCGGTAGCCGAGGCAGTTGCCCAGATACCAGACTTGGAGTGAGTAGACTCGTTTTAAATTCGAGCTTTTTTTTTAATTTGAAAACCGAAAAAAAAGATATGTCAATGAATTAACTTGCTCTTTTTTATCACCATTGATACTAATTTTAGGACAAAACGAACTCGATTCGGGTTTTGAATGCCGCAACGGTTAATGGTTATTCGATCGTAACATATCAACGCCCACTGAAAGCGACCGATGAATTCGATTTGCCAATCATTGGAAACTCATCGCAAGCAATTGCATGGGCTATTGGACCATTGAATCAACGGCTTGAAGTGTCGTTCCATAGTTTATTCTCAAAACAAACGAAATTGATACAATTCGGCCGGGAACCGTCGTGGAATTGCCCATTGTCGGAAAATGACATGCGAATGATTGATGCCGGAGATGAGAATGAAGAAATTTATGAACCACCAACACAACAATCCAACCACCAACATCATTCGCAAGTCTATACTCCACAGCAGAACAACTATGATGAATACGATAATGTATGCAATTGTTTCTTCAATAAGTCATACAACCAATTAATTGTATGGTGATTTATTTCTTGTGGTTTTAGATTCAATCGAACGATAGACGAGGATCACAATCCAATCCATCACGAACACCACCAGCCCCAGCTCGAGTTCCACCTGTGACAAGAAACAAGTTCTGGGAAATTCCACCAATTCAATGTCACGAACCTGATGATGGTGTCTTCTACGCTCAGTTGGGACCCACTGGCGGTAAACAAGGATACCCTGCAATCACAGGTTCACCATTTGCCATATTTATTGAAGCTTTTTCGGTTTTCCAACCATTCATCTAAACTAAAATTGAAAAATGTCCATAGGTCACGTTGGTTGGGGTATAAGTTGGTACATAAACGGTTTGTTGATCCCAGAGATCAATGTAATTCGAGGCAAAACATACACATTCGTTGTCGAAGGTGGTCATGATCCAGACGTTCCAGCCAAATACCATCCATTCTATATCACTGATGATCCAGTCGGTGGCTACGAATACAAGAGCGACGAAGAAAAAGCGCGTGTTCGAATCTATGCTGGCGTGAAACGTAACCGATTCGGTATATTGGCACCAACTGGTACTGGACGATTGTGTAACTGGACACCAGATCCAGATGGTCCAGCTGCCGATGAATACTCATCATTTGGAGCCTACCAACGAAGCCTTTCACTGAAATGCGACGAAGGTGAACCGGGCGTCATCACATGGCAGCCCGATGAAAATACACCCGACACCGTTTACTATCAATGCTTCACCCATCGACATTTGGGCTGGAAAATTAACGTACTCGACTCGTGCGATAGCAACAGTGGCCAATCGAGTAAGCTGCATAAATCGCGATATTAAATAAATAGAAAAGAAGAATAAACGAAAAAAAAAAAATTATTCGTGTCCAAGAATTATGGGAGAAATTCAATATGTGAATTTATAAGCAGTTGATTATTATAATTATTTGTTTGATGCTGTTGAAAATTCGAGCAGTTTCCACACAAGAAGAATGAAATTGAAGAGATTAGAAAAAAAAAACACAGAGACGAACATTCCTACACACTATCACTTTGGATATTTACTACCTTTTCCACCACCTTCCTGATTTCGGCTATGAACTATCTACTATTTTTGTTAACACCTAGACCTATTTATTCTCTGGAGATTCGTTGGATGTAAATTGTTGAGGCAGAAAAGAAACAACAACAACCAGATTACCATACAATATTTTAACTATTCATTTAAGTAACTATTTTTATATACGTTACCCAATTCTCTCCTAGGGTTTAATACATTCTGCATCCACCATTTCCATCCAACAATTCTGCAATGTTCGAAAATGAATTGATTTTTTCTGTCTATATTCTATCAAACTTTTTCTGATTTTCAATGTTAAGCAAAACAAAGTGAGAAAACTACAAAAAAAACTGAATTTTTACCAATTAAATAAACCTTTCTTTTTTAAATATATCTGTGCTTTCTGCTTCAAAACTATCAATAAAATTTAATTAAGAATCATCGCCCATTTTCTCCGAATGCATTGTCATTTTCAGGATTCATTTACATTCATTTTTCACTACATACACATTTCATCAGAAAAAAAACGAGACATTCTTCTTGAAAATACAATTCATTTCCAGAAATAGAGGCATGCACGAACTTCCTTCTTTCTTTTTTTCTTCATTTTTCGGAATTGATACTTCAAAATTATACATTTCGCATTTAATTTAATAAGCATAGATATTTTGCTCAAGCATGCTGATTTCCTTTCTTTTTTTTGTTTCTCTGCAATCCACGTAAAATCTCCTCTCCCTTTCCATTTATGGTGCCTGTGGCTATGTGAGAATCATGTATTCACACTGTTGTAAATACGTCCATATAAATATTGCTCAAAGAAGACCGGGAGGCTCTGGAATCAATTTGATGCTTCTTATATAATTAAGTCGTTCGTTGGTATCGTCCAATATTAGCCCGTCTTTCTCTTTTTTTCTCTCTCTCTCTCTCTCTTTCTCCTTCTCTCATTGTAAATACATCCATTTTTTTGCTCATTTCTGTCAAGATCACATAAGCGTTGTGTAATGCACGTGTACAACACACTGAATTGCGTAATGTATATGTCGATCGCTACAACATTCGAATATGAACACAGTGAATCTATGAGGATAGCGCAGATACCGTTACAATTCCAAGAAAAAATATCGCTTCACATCGGCATTTCTTGGCAGTAATCAGCGCCTCGAAATTCATATGGAATTTACCCATTTCCCTGTTTCATTCTGACCTAATCAAAATTTTGTATTTGTTTTGTGTATATACAGCTCGTATCGAGGAAATCTATGTGCAGCCCGACCAGCCCGAATCATTGTTACCCGCTCAATCAATTCGTCATGAGACAAAAGTTAAAGCCCAAGACATTTATTTGCTTCAGAATGAACGAACAATTGATCAAGCGCAACCGCATTTGAATAGCAACAATTTGGAGAATCGAAATGATAAGAGTAATTATGAATTCACGAAAATGATTGCCAATGGCATTTTGGCCGCTGAAGCATTGGAAAAAAGCTTGATTAACAAAACCGCCGAAGGAGATCCGATCAAAAATCATTTCGGTGAACCAATTGGACAGGCAGTTGAACCGATACCTATGTTCCTAACACCGCCAAGAACTTTTTCGGAGAGACCGTTTCGACCGGAACCGTATCGCCCCGAACCATTCCACCGTGAACATCGGATTCCATTGCGTGAACGAAACTATTCAAGCCCATACATTATACCAAATCATCAAAATCACCCAAATCATGGCAATAATCGATTCAAAAATTTCAATCAGCCAATTCGAAAGGTGGTTAACGAGCGACAAAAAGTCACCAGAATTTCAATGCCACCCATTCGACGGGATTACATTGCGAATATAAAACCAATACCACAATTTCCGGTGCAGAATCAGCCATGGTCATTGCAGAAGCATATTGTTGCAATGCGAGGATCGCCACCCAATTTTCCGAAATCAAAATTTAGTGGACCGATCAAAATAAGCAAAAAAGAGTTTGCGCCGCCAGCGAAGAATGTCGGTTTTCAACCTGATTCGGTCGTTGTCGAGGGTGGATTCACACCGATAATGCGGCGTCAGTTCACGAGAGGTGATGCCGAAAATGATGAACCAACTCAAAATCCATTTGAAGCCGATGATTATCCGGAGCAACAGCAACGACGAAGCGACAAAACGGATTTGAGTGACGATGACTCCAGTACAGAGGATGAGGGTGAGGGCGAGAATAAAGGTGAAGGCTCTGAACTTCTTATCAAAACATTTGAACCTATGTTCATTCCATCACCGTTGGATAGCACAAATGTTATGATGAAATCGCCGACGAAACGGTTGTCCGGTGATTTGCAGTACATGGAAGTGGAAGACGGTGAAGATAAAGTGGCATTGGCTGGAGAGCGACACGCTTATTACTTGCCGCCCGATGAACCGGGCAAGGATGGTAAATTGAAGTCAACAAAACTGTATCCGGCTGGGACTGTTGTCACCTACGATGGTCGAGCTGTTGTCGACCGTGCCCTAATCGATTCAGAGCCCGATTTCCCAACACCAGCACGATCGGGCAGTTTAATGGCAAGCATTAGGAGCACCGAACAACTGATCCATCTGCCACAGTTCGGTCCATTCCGAGGGGAAATACCACCATTGACACCGGAACTCATGAAACCAAACATTGTACGCACTCAAAATCGACCGAAATAAATCAGGTTTTCAATGTATTTCAGTTACATTTATTCATAAGTTGAAAAAAAAAATCTACGGATAGCATTTATCTCTCTATCTCTCTCGCTTTTGCGCATGCATTCGTGTGGCACACATAAAGTGAATCTAGTGTAATATGGATCTGACGTTTAAATTTATACATAGCTGTTAAAAAAGCAAAATGAAATTACTTTTAGAACCATACTTAAGCCCGTTTCAGAATAAACGATCGAAGTGCATTAGTTTCGGAACAAACGAAAGGGAAAAAAACGTATCAAAAGGAATGAAATATATAATACACAGGCAATTGTACATAGTTCGATTCTTTTGTCAATTTCCCTCTCACTCAATATCCCTCTGCTGTTTCTCAGCTGTTTTCTCGGCTTACACCTTGAATGCTAATTATTGTAAGTTGATGAATCTTCTCGTGATAGTCTAAGCCATAGCGTGTATATTGAAATTTCAAACAATCCCATTTACTCATTAAATTTCCCTTATTCGACCTCTAGATATATATGCTACTTCGAAAAGCAATATTTGACACATTTGACTTCCAAAATCGATAGACCATGAGAGGTTTTATGGTTCTTTTTGATTCATAAATAAAACAATAAAACATTGACTTTGAGCATTTTTATTTAAACTTTTTTATTTAGATGGCAACGCGAAAATGCGACAGAGAGCGAAAGAATTTAATTTTTTTTTTGTTTCTTTCCGTTTTTATCGATTAATCATCCTTGAACAAGTTAATGGTTCTACTTTTACCTCACACTCAACGCAAGAAGAGATGAATGCAGAAAAAGATAATGTGAAAATACCAAAAGACTTTGTTTGAAATTTTTGCTTGAATAACTTTATTTTTGGGGGAAAAAAGTTCTTCGTAACACACGAATCATCATTAATTTGTTTTTTTTATTTTTTTATTCCTTAATCGTAATAATATTATGCAACTTAACATAATCAACCCTTCTTTGTAATTCATTTTGTGAAATAGTAGTAACTGTTTCTTCTTGCACGTAAATCTCATTTCGTCATTTGTCTTTACTATGCGTTCAGATCATCATCAATCAATCGTTATTCAATGTTCGTTCTGTGTTTCATTCAGTCATGCATGCGAAATTGTTCTATTCAATAAAATCAATTGACATCATCACTTGGTCATTCATCAATCACCATCAAAACATTTGTTAGTTTTGTGTCGATGAGAGCAGTGTGTCGCGCTTTTTTTTACTTTCTTCAATTAGAATTAGGTTTTAGTTCCTTGTTACTTTCGCCTTTTTATTTCCGTATTAAAAAAACACAATTGAACACAACTTTGTACTAAACAGAAAGGACAAAATCAACCAAAAAACAATCTCAACTAATGAAAACTGGTGTATGTTTGATAAAATATGCCATTTCAAAACCAAAACAGATAAATTGTTACGATAAAATTCCAGTTTGTATTCATTCCCGTTCGATTCTTAATGAAAGAAAACGCACTAATCAGTCGCTATCACAGAAAGTAGATTTTGGTTTAGATTTCAGGAGAAAATTCAGAAGGTAAAAGAGGTGTTTCGTTTCCATTCTCATTTTTGGGCTGTTTTTTTCACTCACGTGCATTGGAATTAATACCTTCATCTGACCGAAAAATTAAAACCAATGTCAACTAAATCAAATTGAAATGTCGGTAAATGTTTTTTTTCTGTTTCTTCTTCTTCTTCTTTTGGCTCAACTCAAGGAATCCTAATAAATCTTATAAAAAACGAGAATCCTACACATTACAATAATTAAATGTTTTTTTTCGTGATGTCACTAGCTTCAATCGACTTAGTTTGGGCAAGCCAATTACGAAAAATTGCTATCGTAACAAATATACGTTCAGGTCAAGATGCATAAAGATGAATTTTTGTGTGTTCTGTGTATGTGTGCTTGTGTGCTTTTGACCCAGTTATGTTCAGCAGGAACATCGTCCACTTTCGCCATTTGAACCTAACGTGAAGGGGCCGAGACCATTTGAACCAGGCGATCGTTTACTCTTTGGTTTATCATCTTCGTCAAAACTATTGCCTTTTTGTTCTCGTTGCTCGCGAATTTTTCGTGCTAATGTTAGAAATGCTTCTTCTATGTTTATATTTTGCTTGCAAGATACCTCGAAAAATGGCATGTCGAAATTTTCCGCTATCTAAATTCCAGGAAAACACAAAGAGAATGTATGAAAAATTGAAGATTTTGATTGGATGGCCGCTCTAAAAAGCGAAGGATATTTGCAACCAATTCCTGAGTTCAAAAATTTTTTGAAGCTACTGAGTCGAATGAGATTTCCAAAGTGAAACTTACCTTCATGCCTCGTTCTTTATCAACGGCGCGTTGTGTAGCTGGAGCTTCACATTTATTCCCTGCCAATACCTTAACTACGTCTGGTGCAGCATTCTACAAATCCAACATCATTTATTCACTCTTTCTCAATTTCCATTTTTTTTTTTTCATTTTTTTTTTTCACTTACCTCTTGAATATTTCTGAGCCAATACGATAGGTTATTATACGATTCTAAGCTGGTCACATCATACATGAGAAGAATACCCATTGCACCGCGATAATAGGCTGTGGTTAGCGTTCGAAAGCGTTCTTGGCCAGCTGTATCCCTATTATCACATACACCATGAAGAATTCGATAAAATCATTTTTCATTTTGATTGAGAACAAAAAAGGGATATTCAGTATCACTAAATGGATCGATATGCTCTTACCATATTTGCAATTTAATTGGTACTCCGTCCAAATTGATGAGCTTTTGCTTGAAATCGATACCTGCAGAATGTGACAACAGTCGTGTTATCTTTTGACGCATACACCAGAGAGAGAGAGAGAGAGAGAAAGAGAGGGGGAAGATAGAAGGTATCCAAATTTACTTACCAATGGTTGATATGTAAGTATCATAGTACCTCTCGTCGCAATAACGATGTACGATGCATGTTTTTCCCACATTCGAATCACCTAACACTAGCACTTTGTACGTTGCTGCAAAGTCCAAAGCCATGGCTTGATCTTCTTCGTTTGTTTTATTTCTCTCGTTCTACTTTTCGGTGTGGCTAAAATGGCTCGTTATCCCTTAGCAACTGTAACACAAAAAATGAACGGCAAAATGTAAATAGAACGTTTACGCCAAGAGTTTGAGAACGTTGGAATTTTCGCTAAAATATTTCGCATGACTCATCGGCGCATTGACAAAGAAAAAGAAAAGAGAAAAAAATACTAGAAAAACTAGAAACACAGAACAACATTGACGATAGTGCGTGATTGAAAAGCTTCGCAGTGGCTGTATGTGTCATACTTTTTTTATCGGATAAAGTGATCAAGTACACGACATAAGTCGCAATGTGTGTTGACGTAAATTGTCGAGACATTTTCAATTGGTTCTTATCCATTTGTCACGCATATGAAAACCAAAATTCGCAAATAATTTATCGCTTCGATTCGTACACACATACAAAGCATCTATTACTAGTGCACCAAGCATCAGTACAGCAAACACAGTAGAAATTTTTCAAATTTGCACTCACCACGTTCGAAAATCGAAAAGAACGTTGCTTTTATCGCTTCGTATTGAATTTATTTGCACACAATTTTTAATAGCAAAACTTTAATTCGATTCCGTCGCTGAATAAGCGTTGATGTTGCTATTCGAACACAACAAATTTAACAACAACGAAAAATCAATATGAACTCTCCAGCTGAATGCTGATTGTGAGTTTTGTTCATGTTTGGTTTGTGTACACGGTGAGCTAGTTTGTTTGCAATGGTTGATATTGTTGTTGCTCACATGCGCACCGCGGGCCATGCATGCAATATCCCTAGAAGGGGACACAAACAATGAACGATAAGCAACCAACATCTGTTCAAATTCTTTGTTTGACAGTTGAGGTCTGCATTCGCCTTCGACTTTTGTTTACCATTCGACTGCTATGAGTCGCACACATACATACATACACACATACTAGCAGACATACACAGCACTTCAGCTCGCTCTAAAGGTACTGCAAAATTACCATTTTTCCTTCTCCGACTTGTGCTGTTAATAAATGTCATCATTTTTTCGATAATTGATATGCCATGGGTTTTGTTCTTTGGTTTTATCTTTTAATTGAGCGAAAAAAATACATTTTTTCCTCTGAAGCACTGACTAAATTCTCTTTATAAACAACTTTCCTCCAGGCAGGACAAATTTCAAATAATAATTTACAATAGTTCAACTAAGCACATAGCATCTTTTGCAATGACATGAATCAACATATCCATAGGCGACAGAAGCGTTTCATTCGGGTTTTTTGCAACATTGTTTTGCACGTCCTTGCTTCGGCAATTTGGCTTTTTCGTCAAACTCTTTGTTGTCTAGTTTTTCCGTGTCTTCTCGAATGACTAATCCTGTAATATGGACACCGTTTCAATAATGTGCATTTTAACCAATTCCATTTATTATTTTCAAATTAAAAAAAAATCAGGTAACGTACTATGCTTGTTTTCGCCCACCTGAACCGCTTGCACAACTTGGGTTCGGTAGAAGTGTTCCACTTGTTTGGCCACATCAATTAGTTCCGGAATTTCGTCTTCGCTTTTGACAATTTTATGATTTTTGAATTCTTCATTAATTTTTGCTCGAGCCTTGGCCAGATTCGGTTCATCGCCTTGGAATAGTTTTTGGCGTGTTACATGTAGCTGTTTGAATATGGCTAAAACCTAGGAAAACGCAACACTCGTCAATTGTCACATGATCATTTTACATAATTGAATAACTTACCTCTTTTCGGTATTTTGACATATTGAAAGATTTGCACTTCGCTGTGAATTCTTCTAATATTCCCAAATTTTGATTGAAAAAAAAACTATTTTCCGAACCAAAATCTATCTAGTGTTTTCATAATTCGAATTCTGTCAAAGCCGCACATGTCAAACTATATGTTTATATATGTCGTGCACATGTGTGTGTATGTGTCCATAATACATACCTAGCTCTCAATCCTCCTGTGTCCCTATCGGAAGATTTGTGGCGAATTTGAAATATGAATGAAAAATAAGCGCAAAAAAGGTTTTTTCTTCTCAAACTTATCAAATTGTGTATTTTAATTGATTCAGTACAAGTAAATCAAGGATGTACAGGTATATAACAGTAAAATATAGGTAATTTAATTTTTTTTCTTCTTCAAATCTATGAGTTGAGTTATTTATTCTTCGATTCGCCTCGATGGATTCATCAGTGGGTATGGGGCAAATGGATGATTTTGTTCGTATGGATCTCGTTGAATCTCCTGACTGGCGAATGGAACGGTTGAATTAGGATCCATGAACATGCTGACACTTTTCACAATGATTTTGTGATAGTGGCGATAGTGTGATTTCAGATTACCCGCTTGGGCCGTTCGTCGATCACACAAATGACAACGATATGGTTTTTCGCCAGTATGGATACGAACGTGCTGCCGATGTGTTGAACAGTCAGCGAATGCTTTATTGCAGAATTTGCACACGTACGGCTTGTCTCCGGTATGTTTTCGTTCGTGAATCTTCAACGAGCTTAACGCGGCAAAGGTTTCTGAACACACGGCACATACGAATGGTTTTATGCCCGAATGCGTTCGCGAATGCACATTGAGCGCGTGTTGATTTTTAAAGCATTTTTTACATTGCTGAAACGTACATTTAAACGGCCGTTCGACCTGATGCCGATTCATTATGTGCTTTCTCAGATCGTTGCTCAAGAAGAATGCATCGCCGCACACATGACAAATGTAGTTTCGTTCATCGCCATGCGTTTTCATGTGGTATTTAAGGTGCTCGAAACGTTTATAGTCCTTGTGACAGATGAAACATTCGTACGGTCGTTCGATGCCCGAATGGAATTGCACCCAATGCTTGGCCATATCGTGAAACTTTCTATTGCACGGTATGCATCGTTCCCGTTCTGTCTTTGGTGCGATCATTTTCGGCCGCGGCGATATCTTCTGTTCTATTGCATCCATTTCGTCTTCATCGTATTTTTCTATCTTTTCAAGTTTAATCTCATTATTTGTCGTCAATTTACTGGACGCTTTATTTGATGACTTGGTCGCTTTCGTAATGGCTGCCTTCTTGCCACCTTCATCGATAAGAGATTCACATTTAATAATCTGGAATGGTTCATCTGACGAATCATCGTAATTTTCGTTCGCCCAAATATCGTCATCATCGGAAATCGCCTCTTTTTTCACATCGTCAATTGAAACGATCTCAATTTCATGCTGTGGATAGGGTGAATCTTCAAGAAATACACTTTCAATTTTTAGCGGACCTTTGTTCACTGGTATTGGCACTGGATCATACGCTAGATTATCGTCAAAACTCGGTTGAATGTCTTTTATATCTTCGGAATAGTCGTTGTGTGACTGCGTCGCTACCGACGACGAACTCCATCGAATCATGGCTGGTGCATTAGGTTTTGGACATTGCTTCGCTTTGGATTTCGTTGCGTTTCCTATCTTTTTCACTGCTGCTGAACTTGGTTCAACTGTTTCTTCTTCTTTCACATTTACTTTTACTTCGACATGATCCGCTGGGTTGACCTCGTCATATTTCACGGTATTCATTTCAGCTGCAATAAAATCAAATTTTGACTTAAAACCCGTTTTCAGGCAATGTTTCTGTATCAAAAATAACTCTTACTTCTTATCGCCATCGGTGGTTTCACTTGTGGTGTGGTTATCGTTTTCAATGCTTTTTCGATTTGACTATTTTTCTCCTTTTCCTCACGATCAAAGTCCTGCATGCCGCGCTCCAATAGCGCCATCAAATCACCCGTTTGTTGCAATTCGGTATCGATTTCACCTTGTGCGAATCGACTGAATATTCGTGAGTTCATGCGAATCTGTCGACCCGATATGTCATTGTTTTTATGGAAATGCTTGTAGTGGGAACGTAGATTTGAGGCTTGTTTCGTGCGACGGCCACAAAGATGACACATATAGGGATTTTCATTTGTATGCAGCCGCTTATGCACGAGCAGCGTTGACGAGTCACTGAATCGTTTTTCACAGAATTCACATTGGAACGGCCTTTCTCCAGTGTGCGTTCGCATGTGAATGTCCAAACTGTTGCTAGTGCTGAAGGCGCGCGGACATTGTGAACTGAAATACAAAGAATTTGTGTCAATTTTTACAAATCAGAAATCAGGGATGTGTTTCACAACAAAATATCTGTAAATACCATTTATATGGTCGTTCACCAGTGTGTCGCCGCAAATGGCATTTCAGTGTGTCGGCTGATTTGAAAGCGTCTCCGCAAATATCACAAATTACCGAACGGTTTTTTGAATGGGTTTTCACGTGTTTCCGTAGATCGGTGGCAAAGAAAAATGTTTTCGTACAAACGGTACAGGCAAACAGGCGGCTAGCTGCTTTATGAATTCGCATATGGGTTGATATGTGCGTTTTTGTTCTATACCGTTTATGGCATATATCACATTCGAATGGTCGTGGCAGATCGATGCCATGTTTTTTCAGCATATGATCGGCAAAATTGCTACAGATTTCATTGCACACAGTGCAATGTTTGCTTTCAAAATGTGTGCGCCTGTGCCGGGCCAAGTGCTTTGATTTTATATACTCTTTGACACATTGATCACATTTGTATGGACGTGGATCGTCGTCACCGTGCGGAAAATGGAATTGAGATTGTCGGCCGGGTCGCTTTTTCTCCAGTGTCATATCGTGTTCAGTGTTCATATGCTTCGATAAATACTCTCGCTTCGAATAGGTCATCGGACATTGTGGGCATTGTTGACGCTTCTTTTTGTACTTTTTCACCGGAGTTTTGGTTTCTTCTTTCACTATCGGTTTTGTGGCTGGTATTCGTCGTGGCCGTACACTCGTACACGAACCGTTGTTGTCGTTATTTGTATCGTCAATTACCGTATCGTGATTGGTAAACACTTCAAGTTTTGGCGTCAACAAATCCATTACAACGAATTGTCACACAAATTCAGACGAAATAAATTTGATGAATGACTCGCGTTTGAATGCGTCCAAATGATCAAACACTCACTTATCATTCCCTTATTAAATAAGTAAATCAAAAAACAGTTGCCAGCTCTCTCATCGTTCAGTGCAACAAAAAAATTTCTCACTTTATTTTTGTTTGAATGACAACTTTCAATCAACTCCAAGTTTTATATGTCAAATTACATGGTATTGCCATTTTGTTTGGTTCACACGCGTACCGATGGGCTAATGTGAACGCGCCGTTATTCATTCAAATCAAATATTGTCATGGTACAGTTATGTACTATGAGGTTTTTATGTCCTGATTTTGTACATTTTTAAATGGTTTTATTTTCCAAAATGCTTGCTACAGTTTTCTCAATGAAATCCAATCCTTTTGGATTATTCTTTTTTGCTTCGTTCACGCTCTTTTCGAAATCCCTTCTTTCACCCAATAGATAATAGCTTTTAGCGCGGTATAACCATGAACGAACATTTTTCTCATCCAATTTTTGCAACACAAAATCCGCATCAATCACCGCCTTTTTATACAACCCGAGTCTACCTCAAAGAAAAGGAACAAGTGTTTATTACGGTTAACTGCAGACGAAAGATTAATAATTCTACGAACCGAATATAAGCCAATGCTCGATTGTTATACAGAACGGGGCTATCTTTGACCTGATCAATTGCTTTCGAGTACATGCCAATGGCTTTTTCGTATTCACCATTCCGGAAGGCTTCATTACCCATTCTGAGAACAACAAAAATTGAGTGACCATTATAATAAGCCTCAAAACCAGATGAGTATTATCAAAAAGTGTAATTACTTTCGCAAATTCTGAGCCACTGCTTCACGCTCTTTTCGTTCCTCGGCTCGACGAGCAGCATCTCGTTCCACTTCCTGCATAAATGCGAGCTTCTCCATTTGTTCTTTTTCATTCTATGTTTTGATTGCAGCAAAAGAAATACTATTTTATCATTTTCAGCCCATAGATTGAAATTAAAACAGATACATACGAAATTTTCCACTTTGGCTTCCTTATTTATAACGGTACGGTTTTCGGTTATTTTCACAACAAAATCATCGGCAGATAATTTGCTGCTGAATTTTGATAAGAAAAGAAAATTGAATCGATTTTGAGTGAAAATATTTGACATCGGCAACAATCTAAGAGAGAATTCTCGGTTGAGCTCTTACTCTTTGCCAAGATCTAATGCAGCTGTCGAGTGCTTTCGATCACAATTGTTCATTCCTTTCAGCAAATACAACACTTCGTCGATTTTATTTTCAAATTGTCGAAAATCGTCTCCATCTTTTCCCAAACCAGCCTGAGTTTGCTGACGATGCATCATTTTTGGAATGTTTTCCATTTTTTCCTTTGAATATGAATCCAAAATGGATGAAAAATGTAAAGCTGAATATTTACCGTTTGTATTGATTCGAACAATATACCGGTTGTTTGTTGCGTATCGATTATACAATCATAGGAGTCTATGGCATTGCTATGGTTTCATGTGTCAAATCGTATGAATTGTCATTGATTCTTTTTTCATTTTAGCAAACTGAGCATCTCCCATCAATTTTATTAAAAAGAAGAAAAATGATTTTTTCGCCAAACTTTTTAACTAACAGCAAATTGTTCATCACGAACAAATAATCAATCGTTGATTTCGCCGAAATCAAAACGAAGGCGAGTTGGTGAATGTTCTGACAGCTGTGCCGTTGCGGCGAAATGTGCGTGTTTGCTCCAATTGTCGTACATTTTAAATGGTATGTGAATTCGCCCGAAGGCAGCTGTTCAACTGACGGGACAAAAACGACGCACACACTAACGAACATTAGAAATTGAAGAAAAAAACGAATCAACGACGAAGACGACGACAACAACAACAACAGTCGAATAACGCTACTCTACAAACAACATACTCATCTCGTTCGCATTCTATGTGTCGTACATTTGTATGTGTCCAGTAAAAGAGATACACATCATCTTTACATATACAGTTTTGAAAACAATGTGTTCGCATTCATCGTCGTCGACGAATGAAAGAAAGAGGTAGAGAAAAAGAAACGTCGAAATATCATACACACACTCAAGTCCACAGCGAAAAGAAAAGAAACGAAACGAAATATATTCTGAGTTTGATTTTAATCGGTTTCTTCTCTTTCGAATGCTAAAGCGCATCAATACGTGCCGTGTATTCGTGCAGCAGCAGGTGATACAAGAGTCAAGAACCTGAATGGTGTGCTACATGCGATGTAAATAATAAATTATTCAAATGCAATTTTGTGATTGGGAACCCATCGCAAGAAGTATCAGACGAAAGGTAGAAATGTGTTTTGGACAGAAACATTTTGGTGTGATGTGGATATAAAAATGTTCGATTTTTCAAGTGGTTGTGATAATGTGACTCTTGGGAAAATGAAATCGTTTTTTCTCTGCTGCGAGAAGTTTTTTTCATTTTTTCTTTAGTGAAATGGTAACAAAGAGACAATCGGACATTATAGTGAGTTGGTGAAGAGGTGAAGATCGATACACAAGTTTCTCAAGAAAATTTCTTGGAATCATTTCGATCGAATTGTTGACACGATAATTCTGAACTTAACCGATTTGACCGAACTAAAAATATCAAATAAATACGGGCTTGTCGAAATATTGCATCAGCCAGAGTTTGCATCGACAGAAGGAGTGTCTGTTAAAAAAACATTTAAATTGCAAAAAACAAAACGCTATTAAAAAACACTCTGTGATTATTGTCATACCCATTTAAAGAATTTGTGTGTGCCCATTCGTTTGCATTCAGTCTGGTTTCTAGTTATAGAGAAGCCGAGTAAATAAAAAAAAACGTGCATATTTTCATGGGTGTAGCAACAGAGCACGGGTTGGAACTTACGTGTTTATTTTGAAAAAAATCACAACATTGTTGCAATTCGCGTGCATTGTGTCATTTTGTGGCCGTTGGTATATGTTTTTTTTGTTCGTCTTATTGTGTGTGTCGTGTGTTTAGTCTCTTTTGAATTTCTTTATTGAAAATTGTGTGTCGTTGATTTTTTTTCCTGTCGTTGTTGAACTGCTGAATGCAGATTCCGTACAAATTTGATGTAAATCGCTGAAAAATGAACCAAATCCGATCGAACGGTGAATGTGAACGGTGCGTTGTTTGTCGCAGCAAATAATGCGAACGTTGTGATTTCGTCGGGCTGCTTCCTCGTTGCATTGTATCTGGGTCCGTAAGCGTGAAGTAAACAAATGAGCAGTTCACAAACGAACGAATAATAATAGGTTTGCCAATTATTACAAAGGAACAGACGACAAACATCTATATAGAGGAAAACAGAAAGAAACATATACATTGCATATATATGTATATAAATCAGGCCCAGTCACCGTGGTTTCCAATCAGCTATTGCATTTGTTTATTCGCATTTCATGTGATCTTGCATATTAATTTAAGGCGCAGCAGAGAAAGTGAAGCGTGAAACCGATACCGTACACACATTGCAATCGACATAAGTAATTGATTCTTTTCTGCACACACGGTGAACCATACAATACTGCTGTTGCCGCAACATATCATTCAACAGTTCGAGTAAACGCTTTCAGAACAACGGACAGAATCATTATGGAGATTGGTCTCGATGAAGATGATGAAGTCACAGATATTCGCGAACAAATGTTTCACAACACTGTTCGTGAACAAATCGTAAGTAGTTTCTCGATCATTCAATTCACTATACAAACAAATACCATTGACAATTGTGTTAAGTGTTTGGCCGAAATGATAAATGTGGCATTTTATTCGAAATGTGTGACATAAACGAATTTCAATTGTTCAACGGAATGTTATGCGTCGAAAATAGAATTGTTTTATTTTCTTTCTGCTTCGACAGCAATGAAGAAAGAGAAGAATTTTTTTTATTTTTGATATGCTGTGTGTTGATGCTGACGCATTAAAATGAAAGTAAAGTCTTTAATATATCTTGGCCATTGAACAGGCACATAATCTCTCGTTCAGTTGATTTTTTTTTTGTTTTGAAAAATTGCTTTTTGATCGCGAGAAGAACAAGAAGAAATGAACAAAAAAAAAGCACACACACAGTGAATAAAGTGAGCGATTGCTTGATGTGTCTCGAGTGAAAGAGATGAGATGTGCGTATAAAAACACACACACATATACGTCGAGTGAAATCTAATGATAAATGTGTGATGCGATGGACTTGACCTCAAAAAATCAACAGTTCCATTCGTTTGGCATTTTTTTTCCTTCTGGTATTCAATAATAACAAAATATATTCGCTCGGATTCCGGTGGTCATTTGAATAATTGCGCATTACTCCAAAAATATGCGGTGATAATTGTAACTTTCGGATAATACAGAAAGCCTCATTTTTCTACAGAGATTACATTCCGTTCGATTTCATTGGATGTGATTTTATTAAATCGCAATCCATTTTCAGCGTGTAAATTGACGCAAAATAAATGGTCACAACAGTTAGATGTTTATTTACAATTTTTACGCTTAACAAAATAGCATTGACTCAACTCGTTGGCCATTTTTTCGCTGACATTGTGCATAATTTTTTGCGCTTGATATTTTTCTGATTTGATTCGTTTTTTTTTAATATGATTTCTTTTATCTGCTTTGTTTACAGATTTTCTTGTTGCTGTTCATATTGTTGTACGTTGGTTCGTTTGCATTGATCGGTCGATTTCGTCGTCGTGATAAGGAAGATCTATGCTCCACCGACGACGATGAAGTTTTAGTATATAAAATAAGGTATGTGATTGACTCTCACGATTTATCTAACAATCGCCATAAATTTTATAGTAGCTAGATCTCCCTGGCGCAGCATTCATTCAATTTCAAATGACATCAAATTCTCTCACACAAAACTTAATTTCGATTAATTTTTTTCCATTTTCAGCCTATGGCTGTGCACATTTTCGTTAGCCGTTGCCATATGTGCGGCATTGCTGTTGCCCATATCGATTGCTAGCAATGAAGTGTTGCTTCTATACCCGCTCAGTTACTATGTTAAGTGGTTGAATAGTTCGCTGGTTCACGGTAATTTTATTGTTATTGTTTTAATGTGCATACCTCTACCTTATCTTCTTAAATAAACAAACTCAATACAACTTCCCGCATACTCATAAATTACATTTGATTTGCAACCTTGCCAACACTCTCTCACCCATTATTTATTATATTTATAGGACTGTGGAATCATGTGTTTCTATTCTCAAATTTGTCATTGTTTGTGCTGCTTCCATTCTCATATCTATTTGCCGAGTCGTCGGGATTTTTCGGCCATAAAAAGGGGATCATATCGCGAGCATATGAGACATTTACCGTGTTCTCACTTTTAGCTGTTGTCGTTTTAGGCATCACTTATGTTGTATCAGCCGTTATTTATCCAGAGAAGAGAGGGATACAAACGCTATTAAGTAAGTGTTTATGAATGCCGAGTTTTTGTTTACTCATCCAAAACACCTCTATATTAGATGTGTCGATGGTATCGTCAAAAGTATCCAAATATAGCGAATAAGTATCGTTTCTTTTTTATTCAATCAATTTTTGTGTATTTTCCAGATTTGGGATCGTATCACCTACCATTTTTATATTCATGTGTTTCATTTATTGGAGTGCTCTTGTTATTGGGTATGTATTTTTTACTCTTCTCCTTTCAAAATTCATAAAAAATATCAACTAATTGCATTCGTTTCATTTTTTGTCCATTTCTTGATTGGCTTGGCTAGTATGCACGCCGTTGGGTTTTATCCGATTATTCGGGGTCGTTGGCCAGGTGTTAGTGAAGCCACACTTAATGCGTGACGTCAATGAAGAATATCATGCGTCGCACTTGGAGGAGGCGAGTGTTTTACGAAAAATTGAAAATTTGCAATACAATCAGACAATCACATCCACCAAATTATCCACGAATAATAGCATTGCATCAACACAACCATCCAAATATTGTGATATAAATTCCATTCCAAAAGCATTTGGTTCGCTAACAATATCATTGCTGCGTCATCGCAACCGTAAACCATTAAACACAATTAGTTTCAATCATAAGAATCATCCGAGCAAGGCAATTATTGATGACGACATGCCCAGTGACACCGCCGACTATTCGACAAATATTTTGGAATGTGATGAGCTACATGAAAGACTGCACAAATTGCGAATCGAACGCAAAGAATTGGATAAACTACGTAGTTCGACGGCAATTCAGCGCAATTTGATTTATCCATTGGCCATGCTAATGTTGCTATTTCTAACGGGTGTCACCGTTTTAGTTGTCGTCCAAAATACATTGGAGCTGTTGATTGGTATCAAAGCGTTACCGCTCAGCACAAGGGTAAATTGATTTGCTTCGTAGAAACTAAATTTCGTTGAATCCAAAAACGGCAACGTATTTCTAACACGGCAATCGTTGAATTTTATTGCAGCAATTCACATTGGGCATCACATCATTGTCAAAAGTTGGACCGATTGGAGCCGCAACCGAAGTGTTAATCATCTTTTATTTGTGCGCCACATCAACCGTTGGCCTGTACACAATGCCATTCATGCAGAGCATTCGGCCACAACGACACAAAACCTCACTCGCCCAACTCATCGTCAACGGAGCACTGGTTTTAATACTTAGCTCGGCATTGCCGCTTTTATCAAGAATTTTGGGTACGTAACACACTAAAACATATCACATTCATCAATTACGCTCAATTACATTCGTTTCTAATCTTTTGTTTCGTTGTCTCTTCCGTTTTCAATTGTCATTTGCTTTTATAGGAATCACAAATTTCGATTTGCTGGGCGACTTTGGTGAAATCGAATGGCTGGGCAGTTTCCAAATTGTTCTATTGTACAATGTAATTTTTGTGGGCACCACCACATTATGTTTAGGTAAATTGATTTGCTTGAGAGATAAAATCAAATATGAATCGAAATAGACCGTTTTCCAACAATCATTCAATTTTTCCATCTTTTTTCTAGTGAATAAATTTACGGCCACTGTTCGACAAGAACTATGCAATCGGTTAGTTGAAAATTATATCATATTCACAAATTATGTGTCATTTATCAATTGATTCATCACGCATCCAATCTTATCACTTAATTTATTGTGTGCGCATAAATTTCAAAGCAAACGAGCATTTTTTTTTTGTTTTTTTTTTTAAACATTTTATGTATGTGTTTATATGCCTATGGCAACTGATCACAATTACAAAAGTCACAAAGAAAAAAACTCAATCGTGTTTATTAAAACGTAGATTTCGTTCCAAAAGGGCAGTAGAAAGGGAAACAAATATATACATATATGAGAAATAAAGCAATTCTTCCAATGAGTAATTTAATTCATTATGTGTGTAAAATCAAAATTGAGAATAACCCAGTTTAGTGTCATTATTCTTTTTTTTTATTTATTTTTAGTTTGTAGTATTTAGAATGTGACTAAGCTAATTTCGGCATTTAACGTGTTATTTATTTTAGTATGTATATGTATATTTAAATCAAAGCAATTTATCACTTCATTTTTTAACCAATTCGAAGAATAATTTTTTTTCCATTAGCGTAGATAACATCCTTTCAAGTAGCTCACCTTTTTTTCGAAACTTCTTTTTGTTTTTTTGTTAATTTCTAAATTGTCTGTGTTGCAAGCATAACACTGATCAGCACTGACTCATATCATACAACAATCACACGTAAAATGCTTTTTAAGTACTTTAAGGCAACGAATTGTGAACTATAATAACAATATGAAGAGAAAAAAAATAAAGACTTTATGCACCTTATCATTAATATCAAACACCTTTAAATGGCTTCTAGCATTATCTCCTAAATCAATCCCCTAGGTTCTATTTTTTTATCCAATTAGTTGAGAGAATCGTTATAATTATTCCATGTTTTCTCACTGATGACCATTTTTATTATCTCTTCTTCTTCTTCTCGTCTCTTTTTTTCTCTCTCTCTCTCTCTCTCTCTCTCTTATACAGGTTACGATCTCTATTCGGATACAATTATTATAACAATTTCGAAACCCATGAAAATGGACATATTGCGCAAGACTTATTAAACAACCAGAATCACGTTGGTAAATAGCACAGGAATGCAATCAATGTTTACGCACATTTTAGCCACGATCCTGCTATTCATCGATTCAAATGAATGCCAAACTAACGATGAAATACCATTAATGATTTAAATGTGACATTTAATTAATGTACGATCGGTTTTTTAAGTGAAAAAAAAAAATTGCATTTCATTTGCTCGTAAGCATCAGACGTGTGCAAGGTCAAAAATTCTAGGGGGGGGGTAAAATGATTTTGCCAGGGGGGGTCTGGAAATCGATTCTATCTAGTGTAAACCAGTCTCCGAAAAAAGTGAGGACTAAAAAAAAAAAAAAGGTCCTCACTTTTTAAAATCGATTCTATCTAGTGTAAAACAGTCAAAATTCCACAATGGGGGTCTAAAATTTTGCCAATGGGTGTCAAAAAACAAGTGAAGACCTAAAAAAAAAAGGTCCTCACTTTTAAAAATCGATTATATCTAGTGTGAAATTTTCCAAATCGCTGGGGGGGTCCACATTTTGGAATCCTAGAGGGGGGGAAAAACCGGAATACCCCCCCCCCCCTTGCACACGTCTGGTAAGCATTCGATCTAGTTTGTATCAATGATGTACAAGTGTCCATCTTCATTTCGTGTAAAAAAATTAATTTCCATTTTGAAACAAAAGACTTCTTTTTTTCATTACACCATAATTCGTTTATTTTTTTTGTAAGTTTACTTTTTTCATTCTTTCGTTCGTACAATGGAGAAATTAATAAAAGAAAGAATGAGACTTTTTGCCAAAGATGAACAAAATAAAAAGAAAATCAATTGTTTTATATCAATCTGGTGCACAGCTCTGTGCTTGCCTTGCTTTACCTTACCAACAACGTTATTTCGACAAGATTATGCAGAAATTTGTATGCAACAAACCGATTTTCCTCAAATTTTTATCAATGAAAGCATGAACAAACATCTCTTAGATGGAGAGTAAATAAACGAAAAAGTCGAATTCGGTGTTGAATTACCGAACATGCTGTTTAATGTTCACGTTATTTTTTCACAATGAACAATACGTTGTCAAGCAGGTAACGTGCCAAAGATGAGTGGAAGTCAATAACAATTAAACTCAATTAGTTGTTTATCCGTTAAACTCTCGTGCTGACTTTAATGTACAAGAAAAATGTGTCAGAATTCATAATCAAAAAATCGTTATAAGAGAGAAACAATACGGTTGAGTGCACTTTTTATATTGCCAGACACGAAAGCAGATCAACTAATAAAATTCATTTGGTTAAGTCCGTCGCATGCAAGAAAAAGCCACGCCATTGAAAAAGCAAACACTTCAACAGTATAAAGATTTGTGTTTGTGTACTATCGTTTTAAAATGTCACTTTTCCATGCAACGGATTCAAGTGCCACTTTTAACAGCAGTTCGCTAAGGCCAGTCAATTATTTTAAGTTTGTAATTCAGAGGTTGCTTTAAATGATCATTGACAATTCTGCAGTCAATATTTACTGAATAAATTTTATTGAATGAATTTTTTCAGTTAAAAAAGAAATTCTGTAATTAAATGATATCAGAGCTTAATATGGGGTTGTTTATTTTGAGTCAGTTTTTCCAACACCTCTACCATCATAGCACGCCATTTTTCTCTCTTAAGATCGTGTGTTACACTGAAAAACTGTCTTCTGGATTCGATGCACGGAGAATTAAAGTGATTCCTTCCACGTGTTAGTTTTTGTCGTCTAATTCGTACAGATTAGAAGAGAGTTATTACATTGACACATAAATTAACTTAGTTTATGCATACTCCAAATTGACGTGGATTTCCTCCATTTGTATCCTTTCTTCGTTTGAGTAAATCATTCATGCTAGAAATGCTGTTCAAGCGAAACTTCCACAATTGCGAATCTAGTTCCGACTATGATAAGAAAAAAAGATTATTTTTAGGGAAAAAAAACTTCTGCATTCTATATTCTTTACTTTCCACTCATTCAAATCGGAAGATGACACAAAATTCACGAGGAAAAACAGTTCAATAAACACAATACATAATTTAAGCATTATACTGAATTTGCAATAGCCTATTGGCAAAATGTACCAAGAACAAATGCCAACTATGTGTTTTACTACTTGTAGCTTCGATGTGAATGCCTTGACGGTTGATCTCAAATTAACTTCGAAAAAAGTTATTAAAAAATTCAACAATATTTTAGCAAATTAATGAACTCATGAACTCATGTAAAAGGGCTCTCCGTATATCCATGGGACAGCTAATGACTGATGGTATTTTGGGATGAAACATACAATGGACAAGACACTGTTTCAAACTTATTCAATATGAGACGAATGTCGCCGAAGTCCATAATCATTAAAATAAATAACTTTGTCATGCTAAAAACTGGGTAAGTGCATTAAAAAATGCGACAGTTCAAAGTTTGAATGTTCGAAGCAAGGTACAATGTCACACCAAACTTTTCATGTTTCCGAAGTGTGGTACAAATTCATTAAATTCCAACGGTCCTATTCTTTTTGACTTTGACAACTGATATTGAGCGCAAACACCACCTAGATAATCTAAGGCTAATGACCATCGGTTCTTCAGATGGCGCTTCGGTCAACCAAGTTCCAAGCAAATACATGTATCAGTATACAAAGCATTCCACGTTTGTTAAATTCTCTTAACATTGTTCGAAAAAAAAGAAATCTTTGTTCTGGGTTATTGATGCTACTAGCGCATTGAGAAGAAAGTAAATTTTTGATATCTCAGTTATTGGAGGGGCATACAATTTGTAAAATTTGTAAAACCAAAGTAATGCAAAAAAGGTAATCACATAGGTCGGTTGAATCTATATGACAGACTGACCAACTAACTGTTTACGATTTCTTTTTTTTCTGCAATGGATAAGACCTTGTCATGCAGGTAACATGCAAAAGATGAGCATAAGTCAATAACAATCAAAATCAATTACTGTTTATTCGTTGGACGTCCGTGTTGACTTTAACGTCTATGAAACATGAAAGATGTGTCAAATTTTATAATAAAAAAAAATCATGCTAAAGCCGAACGGAATACGGTTGAGTGAATTTTTCATATCGCATGACTCGAAGCCGAGAAGATCAAACGAAAGAAAATGAGGTAAAATTCATCATCATCGCTGTTGTCTCCCCCAATCATTCTTACCCAAAAGCAAACAGTTTTCAAGTGTTTTAACCGGAAAAAAAATGTTGATGGCAATTTTCGATTTCAAAACATGAAGGTAAGAGTCAATATAATCGCTTGATTGGTGGAACTAGTAGAAAATCGTGTGATATTACTAAATGCAGCAGAAAATCAAGTATAAAATAAGAAGCAATTACATTTGGAAAAGAGAAGAAAGCACCGGAAAATGACATGAGCAAAACAGAATGAAAATTCGATCGCCCTCGAAAACAGTTACAATGTACAAGACCAAACACGCTTCAAGTGTCTCGTAATCATGTAGCACACGTTTTGCCATGTGCGCCATTCTATTGCAAACTGCAGGCCGAAGAAGAAAAAAAGAAACAAACAGCTCCACGCTCCAGCAAAATGAAGAAGAAAAAAACGTACAGCAATAACCGAAACAACGAAGAGAAACAGAAATAAAAAAAAACAATGCACTTCGCAAAAATAATAATTGCACACAAACCAAAACGCGGTTGACGTGCGCGACATTTCAAAATCTCGCCGTCTAAGCTTCTCCGATTATTACAGCACACGAGCATGTCATAAACGATAAAATAAAAATGTACATTTTATTCTGTGTTTTGTGCGGTGCTTTGGCCTTTCTGAATAGAAACGCTGTAATAAAACGGACGTTCCGTTTCATTCTTCAAAATTTGTAATCTTAGATTCTAGTTTTACAGCGATAAGTGGATTTAAAACTAGTTTCTGGTTTATTTGAACGAGTAAAAAAATCATCGTGTTAAATTTTGTTTACTTTGTCGCGCTACTAACAAGCAGCGAGAGACAACGAATACGGTGTGAAAAAAAATGGAAAGAAAATATTTTCAAAACAATCAATCTTTGGCGGTGATCAGTTGATTAGTTTTTCCGACGTGCTGTGCTGTCATAATTTTTCTCAAAATATCCCACAGCTGCGGTTTGTTTATGCATTTGAAGCGCGTGTATTTCTGTTTCGCTCACTTGACCTTTGACACTTTTCACTTCATTCAAGTTGAATGCGATTCACTTAGTACGTGAACCTTTTTCAGAAATAGAACAGAGTGCGCAAAGCGTGTACATGTGTGTATGCGCTTGAGAGACAGAAATTAGTGGTAATTAATGAAGTTAAATTGAATGCTATCAAAAGTGTCCAATGAAACCACGGCTTGAAGTGAACGCGTGAGAATAAAAGACTAACACTAGCAGGTTTTTCGCAAAAGCGGGATAACAATCGGGTGCACGCAAAAGAGACATTTCATCGTGTTGCTACAAACAAAGAAACACCAGAATGTTTACAAATATTCGATTCGTTATTTGGTATGCGATGCTTGTTATTTGAACAAACGTACTAGCAGTAACAGCAACAGCAACTAACTCTCAATTACCTCATATTTTTGAGACGCGTCGCCACAATGGCGATCCGTCCTTTAAGAAATCTGACCATCCAACAGTACAAAATCTATTATTTCGGGTATTTTATTTTCATGCTCTGTCTATCCCCACCTCTTTCTTTCTCTTTCTCACACACACACACACTCTTTTGCCCAGGAGTTTGCAATATCAAAAGAAATGGCTCGATAGGGACTTTTCGAAATTTAATCTTTCCCATTTTAACATATGAATGAGCACTTTTAATCCGTTTTTAGAATATATAATTTAGTTTTAGATTCCGTGATCTCGGGCGAACGGCATTGTTTTTGTCGAATAAAATCCATAAATAAGTAGTTGAAAGTATGCGAAGTGCAAAGTTTTTTGGTCATTGCCGAAAGATTGCTCGACAAATTCCATTCGATATGCGATCACAAGCACATCCATCCGAAAAAGGCATTTACCACAAACCAACTAGAATGACTCATGATTTTAACGTTGCATGATTTCGACATGTCAAATCTAATAAAGAAATATTCTTGCAGTATAAAACCGCAAACCAAGTTGTTTTGTTCATAGTTTTCATTGCGGAATTTTTTTTATAACAAACACAAATACACACACACACACACACTCAAAAGGGAGAGAGCATGGAAAAACGTACGGCATCTTATATGAATCGGTAGCAAACAAACGTTTGAAAATTCGGACACTCCATAAATTATGAATTGAAAAACTTTTATAGGACAACCAATAACTTTTACGACACTTTATCAAAGAAATGAAGCTGCTATTCCCATGCTCTCAGGCGTTGAGATAGTTTGAATGTGACAGTTTCGTTTGCAACCATACAGTTGAAATGAACTAGACAATGGCACAGATTGGTAGAAAGTGCTTGCATTTTTTTCTGGTCAATGGATTGCTATTTATATTAAAATAAACATTTTTCCAGGCGTGCACACACACCATCTAAAATGCATAATGCTATCTTAGATGCATATTGAACGTGCCAATGCAGTGCCTTTTTTCGCTTTTTCTTCCGTTTATTCTTCTGCCGTAATGTTTTTTTGCAGCTCATTTAGTTTTTCTCCTGTTTCCTGTAACTCTTCTATTTTGTATTTAAAACAGGAATATTATTCTCTCTTGAAGACGATGTTAGCTTTAAGAAAATTTAAGATGTATAGTGCCATTTGTTCAAATATCGCGCGGAACAGTACAAACGGAACACATTAAGAAATTGCACAAATGCAAACATTACATTAACAACATGAAGAAAACCAGCATTGCAAAAGATTATTTGATCTAATTTTGTTTTATTTCGTTTTGTTCTGGCTGCTAGTTGTTGTTGCTCATGACTTTCCGAATTTTTCATGCAATTTCCTTAAAAACTTTGCTCACCAATATATGTGTATATAAAATTTACACTTAGGTGCACATGTATTTTGAAATCGAATTGAAATAAAAATGTGCTATTTTCAGATCGTTTCCTAATCACATACATTAGAGCGTAGCAGAATGTTCTGAACGAGTTGGGCATTGCTGAATTCAAGTTCAATACGTACATTATAAGCGTGCTCGCGTTATTCTTCCTCCAAATGTATCACAAACTTCCAAACGTTGGCGACTTTTCCAAGTCTGGACCCAGTCCGAGCTTAAGTATTACGAGCTTCAAAATGATTCCAAAGGAATTTTTTGAATTGTATGGAAACAGCTATCAAATATGGAACCATGTAATTAGCGCACATATCGGTCGATGGCAAGAAAGACGGATCCAAGCACTTCACAGAGACTCAAAAAAATTTCGTTTTGTTTCTGTGAAATTTCATGGCTTTTTTGAAAGTAAAAGTTACAGTAATTACTACGACTTTTTTCTCTTTTATCCAGATTGTGCAGAGGCATCGAAACAACACCAGAAAATTGGACCAACTGCACCATGTATACACAGGATCTAGTTCGTCTTGACGTGAATATTACAGCCGAGATATCGAAAGAAGCAGCCGAAAACTTCCAGTATTTGTGTCAAACATTCGCAAAAAAGCACCATCCACATAATTTCCAGACACTTTTCATCGTTTCTCAACTCATTTCTATCACAAATTCAGTCACTAGGCTTATCTTTATTACATGCAAATATCATTCATTTGCTACAATATTTAATATTTTTGCTAAGCGAACAATATGATTACATCTGTGATCATAGAGTTACACCACAAAAACTCTTAAGATGTATGGAAAAATGGAACAAAAATAAATACACCAAGTGAAGCTTTGCCTCCTTGAGAGACTTGGAGGCAATATGTTAAAAACTGCTTGTTGTTGAACGTTGTTCATTAAATGCAAATAAATTTTTTAAAAAGATTTGAAATCGTACATGTGGACATATCACTTCTTTCGACTATTAAATTTCGTTTTTGTGTTATTTTTTGATACTCAATAAAGTGAAACAAAAACTAAAGGATATGAATTACGAGTATGTACTTTTCTAGAGACTTTTTTCGTTTCAATCCCCTTGAAAAGTGGCAACTGGGAATTTGAATTTTATCCATCGTAGTGAGCAGAATATTAATGAAATCTTCCTATGACTCACGCAAATATCAATCAACTAGTACTCCCGGCCATGTAAAAACGCAACAATTTGCCACATAGAACACAATTTTTTCAGCTCTTTCAAATAACTGGAATATCCATATTCTGTTTACTATTCTGAAAATGTTTACTTAATTGCTGTTTAGAATGAAGATAAATACAGAGGATCGATAAATTGTTTTAATCAATCATGAATTTCACATTTGACACATTTTTCATTTATAAATCTTTCAATATATGGGATTATTTATGTACCATTTTTCGTTTGTTTCTTTCTGTTTTTCTTTGTCCATGATTCAATGTTTGATTTGTACCCTTTGCGATTATTTCCATACAAACCTTCATAGATAAGCTGAAT
>NW_022601467.1:4485184-4486260 GCF_009176505.1 Sitodiplosis mosellana
ATTCAGCTTATCTATGAAGGTTTGTATGGAAATAATCGCAAAGGGTAATTAGGAAAGTACTTGAGATATACAGTCAAACAGGAGTCAGGTATCATCGATAAATGAAGTAAGTCAAATCTCTAATTAGTATTGGCTTCGAACGTTTGTTCTATTGCCCATTACATCCAAATAAAAACGAGGTCTGTTGGAATCGTATAATATTGAACCATCTCATATTAATGTATTGTTCATTTTAGTTCCGTATTCCTAGCGAGATTTGTTTACATTATGGAATGCCGGTTGAACGCTATTCGCGTGAGTCATATTGAAACGATCCCAAATATATATATTTTTACATGGCCGGGAGTACTAGTTGACTGATATTTGCGTGAGTCATAGGAAGATTTCATTAATATTCTGCTCACTACGATGGATAAAATTCAAATTCCCAGTTGCCACTTTTCAAGGGGATTGAAACGAAAAAAGTCTCTAGAAAAGTACATACTCGTAATTCATATCCTTTAGTTTTTATTTCACTTTATTGAGTATCAAAAAATAACACAAAAACGAAATTAAATAGTCGAAAGAAGTGATATGTCCACATGAACGATTTCAAATCTTTTTAAAAAATTTATTTGCATTTAATGAACAACGTTCAACAACAAGCAGTTTTCAACATATTGCCTCCAAGTCTCTCAAGGCGGCAAAGCTTCACTTGGTGTATTTATTTTTGTTCCATTTTTCCATACATCTTAAGAGTGTTTGTGGTGTAACTCTATGATCACAGATGTAATCATATTGTTCGCTTAGCAAAAATATTAAATATTGTAGCAAATGAATGATATTTGTATGTAATAAAGATAAGCCTACTGACTGAATTTGTGATAGAAATGAGTTGAGAAACGATGAAAAGTGTTTGGAAATTATGTGGATGGTGCTTTTTTGCGAATATTTGACACTAATACTGGAAGTTTTGCATATTTCTCTCTCTCTTCCTATTTCTCTCTTTCTCTCCCTATCTCTCTCTCTCTCTCCTTCTCTCTCTCTCTCTCTCTCTCTCTCTCTCTCTCTCTCTCTCTCTCTCTCTCTCTCTCTCT
>NW_022601467.1:4486270-4567365 GCF_009176505.1 Sitodiplosis mosellana
TCTCTCTCTCTCTCTCTCTCTCTCTCTCTCTCTCTCTCTCTCTCTCTAGCAGATAACGATCACCGGATGCGTTTTAACAGGAACCAGTTTAAAAACTGCGGCTTCGTCCAATTTCGCCTCGATAAAATCACATGGCGGGAAAATGTAGAGGTTACGTTGGCAGCAAAGGCAGAAATATTGGCTCCATGGGGTGATTTAGCCATGGAACCGAAGCACTTGAGCGTCATTCGCTCATTTGGCTTGAAACAATCGCATTTTTCGACACTAAAATCATATAAACTTGTGTAAATTGATACTACAAATCGATTTTTTGTCAAAAATTGGGTGGATATAGACCCATAGTAGGTCATTGTATGAGTGTTTTCTATGCCATAAGTGTGATTTTGTATCATTCTTTCATTCAATCGATTATTTTATGAAGAAATGTGAATTTTTGACCAAATTTGTAGGAAAATCGGTGTTCAAGTGTTCAGAGACCCATATTTTTTTGACGAAAAAATGGAAGTTGTCGAAGACAAAAATGTCGTAAGGGGCTTCTTTCGACCATTTTTTTCAACATCACTGATAAACCGTTATAAAAGGGTCGTTCTTGATACCAATCCACCAACTTATCAAAACGAAATATGTGGTTCAACTACACTGGTCCTCTATTAAAATCAGAAATTCATGTGTAGAATCGTTCATTTCAAAAGCTGTGAATGTTACTACAGTGTTATCTTCACATCAATTCATTTATTGATTTTCGAATGGACCCTTCTCGATAGATTCGAGTATGATTCCATTCAAATATGTATATCGATAGTCACACGATACGTACCTTCGTCCGACAGTTCGCTTTCAGAAGAATGATCCATTCTATACAAACGTAGTCTGTGGAACTCCTTCAGGAGCTCCTCGCCGTATTTTTTATAGTTGGTGTCAACTTGAACATTGGCTGCCGCTCGCCCCAAATCGCTGAGAAAGTTGTCAACATCTTGTCGTTGCTTTTCTACAGACGATGTACTACTTTCTAAATCCTCTGCATTTTGGCGTCGACTTCTGATTTTTGCTGGTTGCTTTAGTTACCGTTGAATCACTGGCTGAAGTCAGGCCTGATGGGCGTCGTCTTTTGATTTTTGCTGGTTGGTCAGCTACCGTTGAATCACTTGCTGATACCAAGTTTGTTGAGCGTCGTCTTTTGATTTTTGCTGGTTGGTCAGCTACCGTTGAATCACTGGCTGGTGTCAAGCCTGTTGAACCACTTGGTAATACGAAGCTTACACTTTTCGTTTTGTTTTTCACAGTCGATGCGTCGTTTTCGCCTGTCACCAATGAATCAAATTGCTCAAACAAATCGTCTTCGTCTGATAGATCTTCTTGTGTGCATTTGTAGCCTTTGCTGTATCTTCATATTGCCGGCTTTTTCTTCCATCTTCAAATGATCGATTAAGTCCATTTCCAATCGAGTCCATTGTCGCGACTTTTGAAAACCACTTCTGCCACCAAACGATACACACAACACACAATGCTGATCTTCCCTCTGATTGGAGAGAAAACAGTTAGAATTTTCTCAGAAGATTAATTTTGTTTAAAAATTTTCTTTTGAAAACACTCACCTGCAGTATTTCTGCAATGCCATCAATTTGTTGGAATCGAATGAATCGTTCGATTTTCAGTGGATCGTCAGATGTCCACTCATCGGCTATACTCCCATTTCCATGGATTAAATGCGTTTGAATGTCATAATTCACGTTCCTGTAATGCAATTTACCGTGCCATTTGGGTGATAAACTAATCAAATACATATACGGCACAGCTTCATTTTGTTGTTGTTGCCTCTCTGTATCAAGCGTGTTTTGCGACATTCTATGAAAAAAAAAAAAAAAAATAATCCTTACTTAATGCAAACACGATTGAAAACGGACATTTCTTCACTTTATTTCTGGTTCAAATTCATTTGATGTGAGTGGATACAACGACAAAACGTTTAAAATTCACTTACTTTTTTCAATTTGGTTATTTCTCGAGTAGTTTTCTTATTATTCGCTCAAATATCACCGAATTGTCGAATTTGTTCTTTTTTTTATGCTCTTCTTTATTTCCCACAAATGTTTCGTTTTTCTCAATTCAAACTATTTTTTTTAAGATTTCCAATGTCAAATAGACAATGCTAAACTATTGTGTATGACCAACGTGCATTTTGACCGAAAGAACGAACTAAAGCTGAACTTAGTGTGCGATATAAAAAAAAAACACACACACACACACAGAGAGAGGGAGAGAGAGAGAGAGAGAGAACGAGATTCTGAGCGAAGCGAAATGCGAGAGAGAGAAGAAAAGTGAGCAGTCACATCGTAGTACATTCAAACTCAAACCATCTCAAAAAAAAAAAATCAAAGTACATGAGAGAAAAGTGTAACGAATTCTCTGACTCATACATCATTACAAAAACACTCACAAAAAAAGTTGCCAAAATACTTTAGTTGTAAAAGTCTCCAAGTAAACCGAAAATCAAGAGATCATCTGAAAAAAAAACCGAAATCATTAAAAATAAAAATCATTCAGCAGAGAATGAGACCGAGAGAAAGAAAGACAGAGACAGAGAGGGAAAATCTGAGCATTTTTTATTGATTTTATGTCGCCTGTTTTGTATGCCATTATTTGGATGTCACTTTCGTTCTCGTTCTCGTTCGGTGCTGTAACGAGTTAATTGGGCGCACGCAGTATAGCACGAGAGAATAAGAACATTCGGAGAAAATAAAAATCGTCGCATTGATTCGAGTGGTTCGTGATTTGCTGTGCGATGTGTCGCATTATTTTTGCTTTGTGTGTACTTTTTTCCATAGTTTAAAACAAAACATCGTATTATGTTTATCTAAACACAAACCGAACGCATACCCATGCAGAGCACCACTAACACCCAAACAAACACACTTGGTTATACAGTACAAATCGAACGCATTCGATCGGACACTGCTGTTGTGTGTGTATATTGTTTATACCGTTTTCGGTTTGTGTTGCGTTCGCATTGACGGTTTTGAGCATAAACAAAAGTGGATATTCAGTTGTCAAACAATCGTCGCTAATCATGGACGGAGTGGTAATGAAAATTATTCAACAAATGCAATTTTATTTGATTTCGTTTTTTTTTCTCTCTTCGAGCAAATCGTATATTGAATTCTGTCCGTATATTTGCTTATTTAAACAGTTTTATCCATACGAATAGATGCATGTGCTTCATTCTTATTGAATTGAATGAAAAAAGTAATACTTCATGTTGAAACTTTTCAAACAAAAAAACGAAAGGCTGCAGCGACGGCGGCGGCTGTTGTACTGCTCCTGTACTTTGGCTACGGACCATTTCATGAAATCGCTATGACTTCTCAACGATACGATTAATAATACGATATTACATTAATCCCTGTTCAGTTTGTTGTTATCGGCGCTGTTTTCTATAAGCCCTCAAGTCCATTTTGTACGCTGTGTGTGTGTGTTTTCAATTCGATTCCATTATTTTCAACCTCGTAAATGAATTGCTATTAACAATGGTTTCAGTGCATATGCTAGATGTGAATCGCGGGCGCGCGCACTCCTCTCAATTTAAAAGAGCCAGTGAGCGAGCAAGCGAGCGAGCGAGTTTGTGTGTGTGTCGACTTGGAGCATGCGCGCATTTGCAATCAATTGCAAGTTGGTTGTTTGCATGGTGCAACATTCGTATGTTACTTTATGATTGGCCATTTCTTTTGGCATGGCTCTAGTTCAAATTTACCACGCTTTCGCTGCTATTATTAATGTTAGTTGGTCGTGTGGATGGAGAAATAAATGCACATTAAAAATTGTGCCTACGCCAAGCCAAAGAACTATAACAACAAATACAGCACAGCCACAGCACACCACGCAGTGCAGTGCAGCGCATTCAATAATCTCGGGCATTCATTTGCGTTTTGCCAAAGCCGAGGCTCAGCTCTGATCACGTTGGCCGCCGTCGACACATCGCCCGAGTGAAATGAACTGAAACAGGCATTTGAATCAGCAAATAATTACGGAGCAATAAGAACAATGAGCCAAGAGGCCCGCGTGCGCGCGCAAAACAGCCAAAGAAGTGTGCTCGCGCGAGCACACTCACCACACGAAACGAAAGAAGACAGAACGAATTGAAGAGAGAAGAAAAAAATCAGTACGAAAAGAAAATAAAATAATCGGCGAGGCGAAACCAAATAATATTCCTTGCGGTTTATTTTCATAATTTTTTTTGTCTTTTCTCTCATTTCTGTGTGTTACTCTCTTTGGTCTTGTTCTTTCGTCATTTTTGTTTCCATACAATTTCATCCCATTGTGTTTGGTAACATACAAAACAGCCCAATGCTTCGCATTCAACGTCTTTCGTTGCCAACAGGCAGTGAATTTTTCGCCGGGGACAAAGAAAGATTCGAATAATATAAATATGGAACGGATTACGATAAAATATGAACCGTTTCATACAGTAAGTGCGCAAAACTGACTGTGTGTGTGTGTATTTGTATGTGTACGGCGAGCTGGTGATCGAGAAACGCACCGAATCAACGAAATAAGTATGACTAAGTGCTGCAGTGCACATTTGAAAGCGGTGCACATGCACATACACAAAATCCAATCGCCGCAAAACAACTATCAAATTATTATTATTTACATTTTTTTTTCTTCTTCTTAGTTCTTTACTTCTCTTGTCGGAGGTTTTGGAAGTGCGGCAATTGCATTGCAATGCATAGCCTCAATGCTTTGGCGTTGGCATCTCGCCCGTGTTCTTGTCTTCATTTTCTGGTGCTGTCGTTTTAGCGTTTGTTTTGATTTTTTATTCTCATTTCATGTCGTTCTCGGTGAGTGGTGTTTGTTTCTCTTTCTCTTCTGGCTGTTGTTGCTATTTTTTTTCCTTTTTCGTTTCTAATACTTGAGATTCGGTTTGATCTCGTTGAACAATATTTATATGCTGCGTTCAGCTGCTACCTTTGCGAATAGTTCTGGTGCTTGATTTGCGTTGCGTTTGTTGTTACGTGATTCCTTTCTCCTTCACATCTTCTTGCTATCCACACAACATCAGCTTCTTCATGGTTGGACTCTTTCTTTTCGCGTGTCGCTACTCTGCCGTTCCTCTCAGATGATTCCCGGTTGTGTTTGTTGTTTTTTTCTCTCAAACGCAACGATCCCCTTGGCTCTGAAATTGTGTACTAACCGGCAGCAAGGCACATTGCGCTCTCCGCGAATATCAACGAAAGAGCACGAGCGCACAAACTAAACCATTCAGAACATGATCGCGCAACACATTGTCCATGCACTTAGCTCGATGAGGGCGAATAAGGGATAGAACAAGAGTGAGTGAGTTGGTAAGCGTACGAACGGGCGCGCGACCGACCGTGTCTGTTTACAATATAACACTAGTGAAAAGGAGACACACCAAACGAACGGTGGAGAGAGAATGAATGAACTCAAGACAGAGAGTGGGAGCGAGAGAGCGCACGACGACGACTACGACGGCGAGGAGAAGTAAGAACGACAGCGAATCGAAGAGAATTGAGAAGCATTGCTGAACACTTAATATACGGCACTGCTTAATCCAAAACATTGGCTCAAATCACTTGTGGTAAAACAGTTGGTTTGAATTGATACAGCGTTCAGTTTAACTTTAGTCTTTCGGTCGCTGGCACACCGTACACACGCACCTCCTGCACTCGATTTTTATTCGATTTTGTGGTTCTGAGCGCCGATTTCTTACGATAACCGCGATTTGTTTTCTACAACGTATCAATTGAATCGAATTATTAAAGTCAATGTTTCTTTGACTTGAAGAATGTTGTGGTTAAATGAGTGAAGCTATATACAACGGACAAGTGATTTGATTAAATTCTTCGGAACCGGCGCTAGTTGAACATTTTCTCAGTGATTAGAAGTGACATTACTTATTTTTGAGAGGAAATTTTTGGTGTTATTTAACGGTGGCAAAAAAAAGAAGATAAAGTGATAAACTTGCCGAATGTCCGATAAACAATCATGGTTCAATGGTTAGCAATTAAGTGGTGTTGTGTTGTCAGTGGATCACATGAAGTGCTTACACAAGGATGTGATTAGAGCTAGTGCTGTCGGTGTATTTAAAATATTGCGACGAATTAAACGACTTTTGCAAATGATGGCAGTGATAATGATAGTTGCGTTCATGACTTCGGTCTTATATCAGAATGTGAACGGTTTGAGGGATTTAGAGGTATGTATTTTTTAGTTCACGATGGCAACGTGTGCCTATAAATTCCGCCACCACTGCCCTTGCCATCGACAACAACGACCAACTGAGCTAACCCAAGTCTAAATCATATGATTTCCTTTTCTTTTCTTTTCCTTCTCTCGAAAATGTCTTACACACAGTCTTATCACTTACCACTGACGGAGCCATCAAAAATAACGGCCAATCCAATTGATGTGGGCCATAAAATGCGTGCAATCAACGAAGTGGTCGATATAATATCGAGCCCATCATGGTCAACCGTAAACGCAGCAGTGACCAAAAACAATGAACATCAACACAAAGATATTGTCACCGATTACCTCTTAAAACAGCGACACATCCACGAATTTAGTGTTACAGGTACACCAAAACCAGCCACAACCAATCTCAACGACATATTCATCACGGTGAAAACAACTAAATTATACCATGACACAAGATTAGCGCTTATAATCAAAACGTGGTTTCAATTAGCTAAAGATCAAGTAAGTTTTAGTTTATTGGATTTTATTTTACTCGTTACCTTTTTTGTCTGTCCGTTTTGTGTATCAAATTACAATTTGCATTACAAACGTTCTGCTGCGTTGATCTATTTTGAATGCCTTCTTTTCTCTTGTCTATCGCCCGCTCTTTCAATTGCAATTACAATTCAAAGTTACCTATTATTTACAAGACCATTACCACAGCCCGTACGTTCTTTGACTTCGTTTCACGTGAATTCTACACGCTTTATAATTTATTCGAAGAATTTAATTTGTTAATAATAATGCTTTCACGGGGCAAAAATAGCGAATAATAATGATTGTTGGCCGATGCAAAGATCGTGTGTATTCGATAAACTTGTGCTTTTATTTACGTTATTTCATGCTTCCATCCAGCGAGCCGAGGAAAAATTCTGTGTTCGGTAGTTTTTTTTCCTCTTCAATTTGCCCACTTTTCATCGTGAATAATGAGTGGAAATAATTGAGTTGGAACGAGTGAGTGAGAGATGAAGAGAAGAAGAAAAAATAGCAATAGCACATTATATTATGAGATCCGTTTGTTATATTTAAATAATGGCGATAGCTCATAAACAATGAATAGAATTGGCAAAAGAGAGCGAGAACCCTCTGAATGTGCGGCACAATCTCATTTAAACGCGACGACGACGCAACATAAACTACTGACTAATATCAACAAATCATTGCACACAAGTCAAGTGAGTGCCAACGAAACGCATGCATTTTAATGAAAAGGGGCAATTTTCAGTTTATTCACACCACACATCACTTCTTCAATGAAAAATATATAGAGGTGGTGACTTTGCAACAGCAGCAACAGCAAAGAAAAAGTGACACGCAGAATATAACGTACAATTGGCCATCGGCTCATTCTTCTTTCATTGTTTGATTGTCGGAATGATAGTGGTTAGAAACAACGATGAAATGCATCATTCTATCACCCGGTATGCAAAATCGACGATTCAAAGCGCGTGAATAACATGGATAAATAGGGAGACAAGTTGTTTTATGACGATTGGTAAAACAAATAACGAACATGCCGCCGCGCTCAGTTCTTTTGCTCATTATGGATGGCACGTAGTGATCGATATGATATTTATATCAGTTTGAAAATATCAACCAGTCTTACGTGCGTCGCATAAGAATTTCATTCGATTTTTTGTGGTCGCGTTTCAAAACAGTCGACACATTCCGAGCCATCAACGGAATGACATTTTTGCGGACACAGCGACACAAAATATGCGACATTTTTATCTTCTAAATGGATCAAATTGATTTTTGTACATTTGAACGAAGCAAAAGAAAAAAGAACGAAGATTCGCTGAAATGAAGATTGAAAGGAAAAAGTTGACACATTTTTACCTAAACCAAATTTGAACCAAAAAAATAGAACAAAAATGTTTCGAAATTTGACGAAATTCGAAGAAAAATTCTAAGTTTTAAAAACTTGATTGGCTTCAAACTTTGAAGCACAACCGCCAAAACTTTGACATTTTGTACAATCATAATCAGTTGATTATGAATTCAAATTTTATTCATTTGTTGATCATAGCAATTTTTTTAAATTATTATCTCGCTTTTTTTCTGCACAAAAGAATGGTAAATTTACGTTAAACAACGGCTTTTCATTATCTCCGTTCCCACAGTCGTATTGTTTTTTCTCTCTTCTGTTCGCAAAAATCCACATTTTCCTTCTGAATGATTCATTAAAATAGTTTAATCTACAAAAAAAAAACAATTCATTCTTCCACATATTTCATAGCTGAAAGTAAAACAAAAGTAAGCCAATGAAACCCACGCATGGAAATTGCAATGCGGAGCCAATTGTAATTGGTCTGTGTGTATGTTGCGCATTAAATGCATGACAGCCAGTTAGCAGAGAAGTAATAACTGAGATGATATTACTTGGACATTGATAAATTAACTGAAATATGCTTTAATTAAGTTGCGTTCATCTATGCACCGCATTAGAACACGAAGCCATCAAATGTGTCGGTAGTTCAAGCGAATCGAATGTATAGTGGATGTCAATAATTTCTGATAAATGACAACCTTTTCAACGATTTCTTAATTCCTGCACGAAACAAACAAACACACACAAAAAATCGTAAGAATTGCGCATGGCTTTTGTATTTCCTTTTGCAGCACATCAAATGGCATACACTTGAAATGTAAACAAATGCAAGAAAGGAAAAAAAAACATGAAAACAACAAGAACAACGCATAAATTTATGGCAAATCGATACGTTCGTCCTATTCTCAAAATAAATTTCAATACAATGATCGCCCGCATAATCGCCATTATTTTTCGTTGTTGCTTATGTTTTTGGCGTGTGTATGCCATTGTTTAATGGTTGGCACCGTTCATTTACCATTCATTTCTCGCTCTCTCGCTCTGTTTCACTCTTTCGATCGTACACAAAACCGACTTGAGACACTCGATTCGGGGGCCCCGGAATCAGTGTATAAATTCGAATGCAAAAATGTGCAGTTCATTGGTACGGCAGTCAATTGTATGCACCGAGAAAGCGAGAACAACAAGCGAAAAAGGAAGCTGAGAGAGAGAGAGAGAAAGAGAGCGAGCGAGCGAGCGAGAGAGTGCACTGCACACTGTACGAATTGACGATTGTTAATGGATGAAAATATGAAATTGGACAAGAACTTGGTGCTGTGTGTCGTGGCCAAAGAAAGAAGTGTAGAAGCGCGCTCGCGCGTTCACGTTTAAAGGAAGTCAACTATTTATTCGTAATAAAATCAATAAATTCAATCTGTGGTCCATTATTCATTCTGTACATGTGTTTATGCATCCAATTATTATTTTAGTTTGTTTTCGCAGCGCTTCCTCTTTTTATTTCGCCAGTTGAAATTGCGATGCCCTCTCGCTGCATTCGGTTTTGTCGGCCATTGCGAGCGCGCGCGCATGAGCGGTCGGTCGATGTCAAAATTTGTGGCTCACAAATCTTGTTGCAATGTACTTGAATGCTTTTCCAATTTGGCTTTTTTTGCAGATTGTTAATTTTCACGTTTTGTTTATAAATTCTGCCTTTACAATGTGCCGATCGATCGCTAGCTCGCTAGCTCGCTCACTCCTTCTCTCTCTCTCTCTCCCCTCTGGGTGCTCATTGCTACTGCAAAATTCACTGACACACAACTTTATGTTCTATCCGTATTTTATGTTGTGTTCTGTCATACATACACGATATATGCCGGGTATTATGTTACACACTGGCAAGTTGCAAGTACATGAAATTGAAATCTATATAAATAACATAAATATAAATTGATATCAAATCTGATAAGTCGACAATATGTACCCGAGTACAAACACACGGCCCCCTTTTTTGAATTTTACGTTTGTTTCGGGCCGTTTGTCCAATTGAAATATGGAACTTCGATACGCAAACGGTGTACAGATTGTTTGCTATGGCAAGAATCACAGTACACGACGTGAAAAAAAAAACGAAAAAAGCATTATAGTCACCGAATACTCAAACTCTTGCAACTCGTTTGTTCCCGTCTTCGGTTTGGAACATCAAATACTCTCTTTTTTCGTTCATTCCTTTCGTTTTGGCTCCATATTCATATCATGTTTTATGTTGTTATTTTCGTTATCCTCAAAACGACAAAATTCCATAAAATGTGCGCGCATAACGAACGCGATAAATAATAAATAAATCAATTCCATTGCACCGACAACACACTGAATTGAATTGGCGAACGAAAAGTGAAACAAAGGCCTCGGCAACAGCAGCATCAGCAGCAGCAGCAGCAGCAGACGAACAAGAACATGTGTGTTTTTGCAAATTATGTTAATTTACGTTTTGTATGTTCCGAGCTGGCAAACAAAGCAGCGGCTGGAGATTGCGCTTCAAGTGTGCTTTGCTGCCTGGACGCAGAATGTTTGGCACGTAGAAAAAAAGATGAATTAAGTTGCAAATTTGAATTGTATCATTTGTAATGATTGCTGTGTTGCCGCCGCGTCGGTGTTGTGCTCGTTTGCCTTTTTTAAATGATCTCATATGGGTTCGAGACTCTGTATTCGTTTCGGTCTGCAACGAACCAAAAGGTGCAATATTTTGTACGAGTCAAAAAGACAAATGATATGATCAAGAATAAATATAAGATTTTTTTTCCGGAATTCTTGAACTCAACGTTTCGCTTTCGCCCAGTCATCTCTTTCAATCATTTTCCATGCACACTTTAACTGCGGTAACCTTGACTTGATCGACTACTGCATGTGTGCAAATATTTGGCATTTAAAAACATTTTTTATGAACTTCTCGGTCGAGCCAGAGCAATCGAGAGACGGTCTCTTTTTAAATTTCAAAATTTAGTGGATTCTTATGGCAAAGAACGAGCGTTTTCATGGTAAATGAGTGAAGAGAACATCGATCACAACATTTGAAAATCAATCAATGCGTGTATTTCTTCAAAAATAAAAATTCTAATTTATGTGTTTTGACGAAATTGTTATTTTCGTCTTTCCTAATTTGCAACCGTATTTATTTTCGTTTTTTGTCATTCTATACATTCTTTTCTAACTCTGCAGATGGATGAGGTAGATAAAATGTGTGTTTTTCATAGATCAGTCGGAATGATTACATTCGAAAATATTCATAAAATCACCAGATTCACATGATCAGGATGATGATATTCAATACATCATTTGGTGGTGAACGTATCTCGTTCTTCTTTTCTTTATTTGAGAATTATTTTTTCTTAATTAAATGACAACTCAATTTACGGCTAAAATATTCCGAACGAAGCAATAACCAGAAAAATATCATTGGAAGCGATCGCGTGAAAAACGGTAAACCAAATCATACATTGGCCATTATCAATGAGAGCATCTTGTTGCTATCGGTTCTGGTTAATCAAATTAAATTTATGAAAAGAAAAAAAGAAGAAATATACCAATTCACTCGATAGCTTCAATGTGCAACTTTCAATTTAATAACGATAACACGTAGCACAGCAGCCAATAGGGAAAAAAAAGAATATGATATCCAATCAAAATCCAGTTATATCGTCCATATATTTTCTCGAGATTGAAAACTGGCCGAATGCTCAACCATAACACAGCAATTTTTGTACAAGCTCAATCGATAATAATAAAATAGGTAAACGGAAAAACGACAATTAATTCACTCCGAACGACGTCAAACGTCATGGAACAAGGACATATCGAACGAGAAAAAATACGCTGTGAATTAACTTTGATCGAAGAAAAATCGATGAATTGCTCTCGATTTATTGGCGTTGAACATATACGTATGTTAGCTATGCCGTATGTGCCTTTACAATAGACACGTAAAAATAAAAACGAAACAATACGTGCAAGTGTATCGTGTGATGTGTATCTTACTGTGTGCAGTCACTTATCTCTCGGCAAAATTGTGCAAGCATATAGTGCAAGCAGTGACTCGAGAGTTGGTTTTACTGTGAGATTGGTTGCCCATATCACATCGATAGATCTAACACCTAAATCTCACCGCGTATCGAATGGACAGAAAAACCGATCGAATACACATTTTAACTGTCGTGTTTACTTCACTAAATGAGAAAAATTGCCGCATTCGCTTTTGGTATGAAAGCAAACCGTTTTTCTCGCGCATTCTTCGCATTGAAGACTCGAGACGATCGAGCAAGAGAGAAAGATAAAGAGGGAGGAGGAGAAAAGAATGAATGCGTTCATGTTCAGTAGCTAACATTTAATGTGCGCAAAAATGACATTCAACGTGAGAACTGATTTATTTTTCCATTGATCGGACAGACTTTTGATTTTCCATCGAATCAATCGATACCATTTCACTCATGATTCTATTCACTTTGGTTTTTGTATCGTCTATTCATTTCTTCTCTTGTTCATTTGCAGACATGGTTTTTCACCGACACCAACAACCAGTTCTTTCAACACAAAACCAGTAAGTATAATTGAAATAACGTACTATTTTTTTTTCTTCAAAAACGTAGAAATAATTGTGCTTCACAATCGACACGAAAATCCATCCAAAGGAAAAACATTGTAGCGTGATTCATGATTTTCGTATTGGTGGCGGTTATTTTGTGGTGTGAACGAAGAAAAAAAATGAAGAAGAAACAGAGGCCTACAATTTGATTCGGCGCAATATCAAGAAAGAGGTGAAACAGACACACCGAATCGACGTTAAATTCAATTTCATTTTATTAGATGATTATATCTACGATTTATTGGCTTCTCATTCGATTTCGAAATCAACAAATCAATTGGTGCGGTATTTTTTCGGCTATTTACCAGTGATAAAGCGTATCGAGTGGGCCGCCGCCGCCGTAATACTCGCACATCGTCCCGTGTATGCGTTTCTTTTTTTGTTCTTCTCTTCGTTTCTGTGATAGAAGGTTCCTTGACATTCGCCTCTGAATTGTTTATTGTTTTAAGTGATAGTCGTCATTCGAATGAGACGAATATTCATGTCAATTGAACCCGTTTATTTCTTATTGTGTTCGTCCAAAAGAAACCCGAATCGCTTGACTCTCTCAAATGCAAAATAATAAAAAATCACACGGAACGAAATCAATGCGTGTGAATGTGTATGGGTATTTTGATGTTATTTTTTTTTTTTTGTTTCTTCGTTTTCTCGTCATGTGGAATAATAAACACCCAATAAAATTTGGAATGAGAACGGCAAGTAACACATAAAAAAAACGAAATAGATGAAATCGAAAGAAAAAAACATACACACAACGATGCGATGAGAAGAGCATCAACGATGAGAATCAATTCGTTGTCATGGCCAAAACAATAATACACACTACTGAAAGATATGCACGAGAGAGTGAGAGATCGCGCGCGCGAGCGCCCGCTCAAAAGGAGACGAGTGAAAAAAGAGAGAGAGAGAGAGATGACCAAATAAAATAAATTACAACTCGACTCGACTCGACCCAAACCGAATTCGGTACGTTTCGTTCAGTGTGAGCCTGAGCCGAGATGGGCCTGATATATGCACAAGTTAATCTAATTTCCATGTTCCATTATGCAGTGTTAATTTTTCGTGGGGGAGCTAAAGCAAAATATCACAACTCGCCTCAACTCATTCGCTCGGTCGATCGAAAACTAAATTTGACCGCAAAAGACAAAGGTGACTAAAAGGTTTCAATCCAACACACATCACAAATAATTTATGGAAAACCCAAAACGAAAAATACACCCAAATTAAATGACGAAAAAACCGAGAAACCGAACAAAATGCGGGAGAGGAAAACAAATCAACTAAAATAATGGTAATATATGATGATCGAATAAAATGTGTTTATAGGCCATTGCGTTAATTTGAACGTAACTCCTTTGCCAATGCAATGGCAATGCATTCGTGCGATGCCGTCCGTTGACGCTCTACTCGTAGTTAAACAACGAAAAATTCAAATAAAACACAGAAGAGTAAAAAAGATTCATTTTATTGGGCCTGATAACGAAAACAAAGATCTCAACATTTTCACCTCTTTTTTTTCTTATCTTGCTCGCTTCTTTGTGTGGCATTCTAATTCGTCAACAAAAACATATTGCCTAATCTTAGATTTGAATCAATTTTCGATCCGAAAACTGCATTTAACTGCAGTAATTTCGTGTGGATGTGGGACAAAATTAACGCATTTCACAAATATGCTGTGAATTTGATGGACTTTGATCGTTACGAGGCAATTTCGAATTGCCGTCGTTATCGCCCGATGTACACACGCTTCGAAATGATTGAGTGACACACGCTCTAATCCAAATTCCCATGATAATCAACTCATCCTTTGTGCACGTAAATCTGTCGGCTCCGTGATATATGTATTGATTTGAAATCGCCACTTATCTCGTATGAAAGCGATTCGCTGGAAAAATAAAAAAAAATTAGTCAAATAATAATTTTTTTTTTGTTTTGTTTAAATCCGCCGCTAAAATGAGGCTGAAAGCAACCGGGTGTGAGTGTGAGTGTGTGTGATCCATTAGAAGCAATTTAAGCGAATGAGCGCGAAAAAAAACCACCGGGTGAATAATCGAGAATTAATAATTGCTTTAAAAGCCGTTTTATGGCTGATTACAATCGCCGCCACTTTGGGGATTCGGTTAGTTGTTGGCAAAAATGGATTTGTGGTTTATTGATCGTCGTCACTTTATCCGAAGTGGCACACACGCGTGCAGGAGGTAATGTTGACAAAAGATCCATAAAATTTCGGTAAATTGCGGAAAAAACGATACGAAAAAAAAAAATTCTGAAAAGATTTTACATTTATTGAGATGAAAAAAATTGCCTTTCCGGTTGAATGACGACGATGGGTTGGGATTCAGTACGTTGTCACGCCGAAATTGTCATCGCATATTGAAATTCAGGCGCAAACTTCACACATACACACGCACACACAAAGTCGCAACACACGAAATAACGTTTTCAAGTGCATAATAAAATATTTTGAAAGGCATACACAATTGAGATGTGTGAAGGTCTCGGATAAAATGTAAAAGCTTTTTATTATTTTCTCTCGCTCTCGCTCTCTCATTTCGAAAGATGCACCATAAAATGTGAAATATTTACAACGTATTCGGTTTATTGATTTCTGTGCTCATTTCGGCTCGAACACCAAACAAATGAACAAGAGAAGAAGAAAAAGCATCGGAATTGAAGCCCAATAAAACACCAAATTTTATAACATTCACAAAACCGGTGATGGAATGATAGTCCGGGCGTAAATTGATGCCATTTGCTATTAGGAAATTACCTGGAAATACGTATTGCTAGAGCTTCACAACCTAAATTCTTGCATCTCTCATAGATAGATGAATCCAGCACATTCCGGGCTTATTTTTATGATCATTGGATTGTTGTTCGATACTCCAACAGCTTCGTTTTCAACATCTGCAAAAATAAAAGAGCGGACATCTAAAAACAACTGTGTGTTTTAGAAGCGCTTCCACTTTCCAAGTGGAGCTAATTGAATGGCTACAGAGAGAAAAAAATATTGACATTTTTTCTTTAATGGTGACCAAATGTGCGGAGAACATGTGCTATGCAGAGCTTGTTTAGATGATCACATTTTTCGTACGTTCTAGCCACACGTGTGTTTGTGTTTGTGTATGTGTATGAGTGGATTCACCAAATCGGTTAGTTAATTGCGGTTTGGGTTGCCACATTGCAAAATGAAGTCATTAAAATGATAGCATGAATATTTATAAGGTTAACGGTTGCTGGCCGGATTATGAATGGACTGTTTGATTTATCTTAAAATTAATGAACAAAATACACGAGTCGAATGCCTTGATTGGCAACGCTCATTATGCTGTCGATTGGACATCGTTTAATGTAATGATAACAACCGTAATAAACATTAGACTCTTTATATGTGATACGATTAACTTGGCCACGATTTCCAAGTACCACATGAATATTCAAATGGCTAATCCAAATGGCGAATGGAACGGGTCGATGTTGTGACGCACATTGATGTCATTGTTTTGTGTGGCTAATAAATCCGAGCGAAATGTGAGCGCACAAGCCACTGCACAAGCGCATTAACGAACACATTGGCGCTCTTTAATTTTTGGTCACAATTTTTTTTTTGCGGAAATTTCATTTTGGTTCTCGTTTTTCGTCGCATGTTTGGCAATCATGCTTTGTCTTCGGTGTGTGTTTTTTTCTCTCTTCCGTTGATTCGTTCGTTTTCGTATAGATTGCTTACTCATTTTTAATAAAACGTCAACCCCTGTAGTGTCAAAAATATTATATTTCATAAGTTCGCGTTCGAAAACGGAGACAAACAGCGAGAATGCACGGACGAAGTCAGACAAAAAAAAACGCATACGCCACATACTTTGAAAATGAGCTAATATATAAAATATGAATGTCAAAAGTGCAACAACAACGAACTGGCAGGGCACACGAACAAAAAAAGAGCAACGAGCGATGCCTGAAAAAAATATCACCATCAAGCAGCGAACCGGCGAATTATTAATTTCGGAAATTACGATACGACGATGACGACGACGAAACGATCAGGCAAAAAAGCAACAACAAGAACGGAACGATACGAAACCGTTTAGAGAACCACGGACGACATACACACAATTCTGAACCAAGAAAGAAAATAACTTACCAAAAAATTAATGAAGCATAAATGTTTTTCCACCTATCTGCCCCATGCACGCAAGACATCCAAATGCTTTTCGATATTAATGAATTCTGGCTGATTTTGTTGTTCCAAGAGAGAAAACTGGATGCTGACCGCATTGCCCGTGACTCTCTCTCTCTCTCTCTCTCTCACTCGCGCTAACCAAACAAAAGTCCACGGCAAAGCAAAGCAAAAAAAAATAACCCAACAAAATACAAATAATAATCATAATTCATAATTCGAAGAAACTAATAGCGACTAATATACATTTCTCTTTTTTTGATCATGTACCGTATATTCTTCATTCTAGGCGGTCATTTAATCAACACAAACTGCTCCATGGGACATCTACGAAAGGCATTGTGCTGTAAAATGTCCGTTGAATTCGACACCTTTCTCGAAAGCGGAAAAAAGTGAGTAATTTTTTTTTTCTTTTCATTTTTTTCTGTTCATTTTCTTTGACTACATTTGTTCGTTCCGAAAGTTTAATATAAAAATGCATTGATTGCATCGATGGTGTGTGTATTGGGAGTGTGTGTGTGTGTGTATTGTATATCATATCTTTATGTTCAATATAATGAGACCATTCATTTTCGGAGCCGTCATATGCAGCACACAAGTCATAGTGCCGTTGCTCGAAATAAATTGAATTCTCATATCTTTTCATTTATTATCTTGCTATCTTGATAACGATTTTGGAATAGCATCAAGTTGATGCTGACGCTTGGTGATTGTTATGCGTGCGTGTGTTGCGCGCGCAAGCGATCACTCTTTCTCTGCACGACCACAGCAGCAGCCTGATATTACACCAGAAAAAAAAATTATGATAATGTTATCGATGGTGCGCACGCTCGCCATCTATCCCATCGAAACAAGTGATAGAACAACAAACTCAAATGATAGAGAGCTCCTATCAAAACCCATTTATTTGTCATTTTTCCATTTCAACTTTTCGTATTTTGTTTTTCTTTGTTTCTTTTTTTCTCTTTCTCTCTTGCTGGTTCGCTCTTGCTTTGACCCTATGCTGTTCGTGCACATTCGACCCGGTCAAATAATATATGATTAAATATTTATCTCGATTTTAGAATATTGTGTCGAAAACTACGCAATAGCAACACTTTTTTGTTGAATGTGAATCAACAAATCTCGCGACACGATCCAAGAATCGACCCACCGAATATTCATAATTTATGTAAATTATCTAATTAAAGGTCTACCTTCTCTTTGGATTGCAAATCGAATGTGTCAGTGGTTATTCTCTTTTTTTATTCTTCATCTGTTCTTTTACTGGTTTGGCCAACGTTTGTTTGCCATTTCAAATCGTTGTCAATCGCATATGAAGAGAAAATATATCGAGCGAATGAAAAAAAAAATGGATCGTCTTCCATCGAAAATTGGCCGATGGAAAAAAAAAATCGCAAACCAAAATCACTGTGATGTGCCGCACAGCATCGACAGCAGCAGCAGCCGCAGCAGCTCCATTACAGGAATTCAATCCATTTGACTCTTTTCTTTTTCGTCGTCGTGGTCTTGCTTTATAATTGATTATATAAAGATTCTTTGCTCAACCAGAGCCACCAAACAGAGACACCGGCCAACAATCGCTGTCTCTGTCTCAGTACGAAAACTTTACCGGCCGTATATCATTTTAAATCTCTAAATTTATGAACCGATAACCATTAAATTTTAGGCGTTTGTTGATTGCCTTTTCGGTTGACTTTCTCTGACATGTTCAACGTTTTTCAGCCGGCCCGGCCTGACTTCTTCAATGCAAAGACGAACATAAGAAGAGAAAAAAGCGTAATCGCGTCTCTTCAAATGACCAGAACATGTGGAATGTCATATTTTTTCGTCTCTGGACGTTGTCATCGGCCGAACGAAGGCTGAAGATGTTACAAAAAAATTGCAAATTTCCAAAGAATTAGTATCAATTTCGATTCTTTCGTTACACTAAACCAATATAATAAAAAAAAGAAGTTGTAATTCGGTTTTATCTCATAATTGTTGGGCTTTGTTACCGTATTCGATTTGCCGCTTTCTATCGGTTGGGCGAGCAGATTGAGCATCAAAAAAACATGGATTTGTGTAATTAAAAATGTGAGAATTTCGAATGCCGAATTATGATTTGAGATAAATTCAAATCAATAGGTATAGAAAGGTGTGAATATCCTGTATACAGTCATAGCACATCTTCCTTCCTATGTTCATTTCAGATGTGTTTTCAATATCGATCATAAAACGGGTGAAAAATTTAAATGTTCTAATCGATGGGACGGTGATCAAGTGAAACATTCATTGGCTTTTGGATCTGAATCAGATTCGCAGAGCAATTGGAATTGGAGTAGCTTGAGATTATTTCTGCGATACAAAAATTTGTTCAATGGATTTCATACTAACCGTATGTTAGCCAAATAAAGGGATTATATTTGTAATCAATTACTTTTTGTCGACTTAAGATTTTATTTCGTCGGAACTGTGTACAACGTGTTATTCGCTGGCGATCATCTTATATGTCGTAAAAATGCGGAGCTCTTTCAATTCGAAACCCATTTAAATGAATTAATTTGATTTGGAAAAAAAGCGAAAGAGAAGGGCACCAAACCACACTCTAGCTGTAAATGGTTAATTCTTATTTGATGCGCGCAAGTGTTGCGGCTTCTGAAAAGTTAGAGAACGAGTTTCTTTCATTCTCATGTATATTCATTTGTATAATTTGGTTACGGTCAATTTCTATTATTGGATCTTCTCTTGATTGCATTTGGAGAAAATGCAAATTTTTCGTGATGTGGGAATCGAAAACAAAAAAAAAATGGTTCAACTCCTGATTCGAACATGTTATTAATATCGAGGTATTCCGCTATGATCAAGAGAACTGGTCATCAAAATCGCTGAACCGTTTTCATCTATTCCACACTGGTGCCGTTCACATGACTCAACGTAATTCCAAAGTCTGCGGAAAACAATGATCATTACGGACAATTACTTGCCAGAATTCGGAAAAACATCTCGCTCTCACTCTCTCTCTCCCTCATCGAAGTTTTTCTCTCAGATCTCATTCGAATCATATTGACAGTCATAGAACAATTAAATGCAATGAAACTCTCACAGGCCTCAGAACAAAAGTCAATCCAAAAAACAACCAATGATGTGAGAAAAGAAAAGGCAAGTGAAAAAAAATGCTTATTAAATAACTCCATCCGATTTCCCATAAAGTAATTTGTCGGCATTTCGTCCTCTGACCGGCAATTCAACGTGTGTGCGAACACTCGCGCGCCGCTCTTGCTCCATCGACCGCCTTTCGGTCGAAATAATAAAGATTCAGTTATGAGATAATTAAAGAAATCAAACAAAATACATAATAATATGTAATTACCTGACTGTCGAAAAATTGTTCAACGATTTTTTTTCTCGTGCGTTTGTGTGTCTGTCTTTGGTTCGTTCCCTTTTGGGAAATACAGAAATTTTTGTGAACCGAACACCACTAATCATACGGAACAACGTATGTCGATCAATGCGATGATAGGTCGTCTCATTGCGTACATGTCTATTCTTTTGATTGTTTTGTTCGACTTTTTTTCCCTTCTTTCTTTTCACACACGCATCATGGAATACAGAACATGAAAAAACCTATTCGATTCAATTGTTTCTAACATCAGAGAAAATTACGGTGCGCATTGTGTTGTTTGCACCAAATTAGTTAATTTGCTCGTAAAGAGTTCTGTTGTTGTACCATACGGAAATGTGTTGAAAATGGAAAAGATCATTTATCACCTAGATTTGAGTCTCTCTATGTGTCATTTTCCATTGAATTTCGGTTTAAGCTGTAGTTTAGCCCAAATACAGAGTGTATGTAACAATGGAGCAGAGTAGAATCGCATATATGCATTGGTGCGTGCACAAAATACGGAAATATTATGCAAGTCTGCAGCGATTGCTTGCAAATCTCACTAAATCAATTTTTTTATACATTTACTACAAGAATGAACTGGTTATCGCTGTGGCATTTCTGTTCAAAAAAAGACAATGCGCGCTTGCCGTTGACTTGCATGAATGCCGTTTTCCAATGAAAAATAATTAATAAACAGTATTTTAAAAGAAGGCAGCAGCCGCAGCAATGGCATAAACAAACCAGGAACAATGGCTGAGACAGAAAAGCCTACAAACGCGCTTCGCATTCGAAGTGGCACGAATATACATATATTTTGAATAAAATTAAGGTCCATTGTTATAAATTTTTCGTGGTTCAGGGCAAAACGAAAGGAAGCCCAGCCTCAGCTATACTGTCAACAGAATTTTTGTTTTGTTTTAGCTACTGCAATCTTCTAGTACACAAGCTAATGTTGAAATCAGTTACAGAAATTGCTTTGTTGTTGTTCTTTCTCTGTTATCACAAGACAAATTTACTTGCCCATTTCATGCAAAACACGAACTAAACGATCAAATGGAATGGAGAAAAGGGAGAGACATTGAGAAAGTTACTAATCCCTTTGTGGTTTCGTTTTGACATTGGCTTTCTATGGAAAAAAATCAAACATTTCTATATTTTTTCCATACTCACACACACACAAAGAGTGTTTTGTTTCTTTTGTTTGTCAGCCACCTCAAAGCCGACGCGCAGTTAGTGACAGTGTAAGTTCGTTGAACGTGATACAGTCGCACCGTGGTGAATGATGAAAACCAAAACATAAATACCATTTTTCCTCATAAATTTTCGCGGTAAAACCGTATATACACTTTATGTGCCATTAAACAACCGCCTATAACATGCTCAACAATTCTTTTAACAATAGCTAAATTATATTTACAAAACAAAATATATATATATACAACTAGATGTGTAAGTAAGTGTATACGCGAAACAATTACAATGAAATGGTCAGATAATCTTTAAAATATGCAATTTTTCTGAATGAGAATAACAACAACGAACCATTTTCGTTGCCATTTTAACCTTATATTGTTGTATTTATGGAATCGTTCGTTGTTGTTATTCTGTGTGTATTTGTCTGGTTTTTTTTTCCTGTTTTCTTCACTCGTTGTTGGCATTATTTGTTTAAGTCGCGAGCCAGCGAAACGATCGCTCGTTTGCTGAACGAATCGCTCGACTTTGGGCTCGTGTTCATTTGTACAAATCGTATGTAAATCGCGTCAAATGTATGTATCTAATCGACTCATCATATTTTTGGCCGACGGCAGTGAACGAAATCCAAAGTTCATGTACATAAAAAATGGAGTAATTCGTATAAGTGCAGTTTTATTGGACTGGTTGTTGCTGCTTTTTTCTTTCTTATTCTTCTTGCACTGCAATGGGTTTGTTTTTTTTTGTTGCATACATTTAAAATCAATTTTAGCCCGATTATCGATATTCGATTGGTCACATTTCAATTGCCAAGACCAAATATTGCCGGGCAGAAAAACGCTAAAGTTGATGAAGTCAACGAAAACAAAAACTGTTACCATTTACAATATAAATATAATCTGTAGACTAAGCGATCTGCAATTGTTGCCAATTAATGTATTTGTTATTTTGGTATGACTCTCTCATAAACATCCGTTCGAATGGGCGATTTTGTTGTTAGTGGGACTGTTTTTTTTCCTTCTTCATAAACAAACTGACGATCCAATTACTTTGTAGCTTGGCTGTGTGTTTCGATTTCTGCGTTGTATAAATCAGTGCGGTTTTTTTTTTCTTTGCTTTATCGTTATTTTTTCCCCCGTTTCTTGTTTATGTTTGCGTTGGACGTCGTTTTGACTGAAATTCTGTATATTCGATATCAGCATGTGCATCAAACATTTCAGTACAGTTTAAATTTCTTGATTGGCGATTATTTGTAAATCACACGTGTATCGAATTCATCATAAATAGAATAATTGTGTGGCCATAAAAATTTCGCTCGATCAGCCAAATGAAAAGATAAGAGAAAAAAACAATCAAAACGGAATACGACGAACAACAAAACGAATCCTATTTTTCAATGAAAAACAAATCCATCACAATCGCTCTCCGTGGCACCGATTTTATGTACATCATTTCATCTCCCTTCACTGAGAGAGAGAGAGAGCTGTGTGTTGAATGAATTTTGAGAGCGCCGCAGAAAAAAACAAAACAGAATAATAACAACAAAAACGAGAGAACGATGACGATCTCTATTTGCGTTCACCTTATCCAACTGTAAACAATAACAACAGGTAGTTTTGGCCTTCCACTAATATACATTACTCTTCTTCAACTTGACTTGCAATGGCCGGTGCACGAATCGTCTGTGTGCATCATGCCAATGTGCTGACTTGTTAATTTTAACAGTTTTTTTTCTCCATCGTAGACGGTGGTTTTGGTCTGTGTACAATGAATGTGCGGATGATGAGTGTGCTCGGAATAAAATGAAAAATCAAGAATCAAAAAAATAAGCGAAGAACAAGAGAGAGAGAGCGAGAAGTTGGCAAAAATAGCAAGCCTTTGAACGATTCAGATTCCAAAAAGTGTACACAACTGCACATCTATTTCAATCACGCCAGATGGTTATGAGATGGAATAAGACAGTTAAAATTGTTATGTGGTTGCTTTCAATTGCTCGGGATATAGAGAGCGAGAAAGAAAAAAAAATGAAAGAAGGAGCTTCACATGCCACACAGTACTTGAAATTGTAACGATCAAGATGTGGCCGTGCAGTAAACAACGATCGTCATCATCGACGCTCCGTCCGGATTCGGTGGATCTTCGTACGATTTGCGTACATGGCATTTGATTAATGCCTCTTCTTTTGGGATCGCACTATAATATGCAACGGCCAATACACATACAAACTCACACACACACCCGCAGCTAGGCACAATGAGTCCCATTGAGAAAACAGAGCTCCTATTCTAAAGAATCTTTTGAATTGAACCGAGGGCGGTAAATGAGCATTATGCACGTAAAAATTCGTTCGCTGCTTTCAATTCATTCGCTCCGATTTGGTTGAATTCAAACTCGATTTGTTTAGAGAGTAAATGAATAGATTCGTTTTCTTTCATTCTATTTCATTTTCTCTCAGATATAATAATAAATCGACTATCTACCAATTTACATCTGTATAAATCAGTGTCTAGTCTTTGTGTCTTTTCTTACTGCGCGCCTTGAATTAAATGAGAGAGTGAGAATTTTTCGCTTCGTAGTTTGTTTTTTTTTCTGGTCTCTAGACTTGCTCTTCGTTCCATTTTCTAGTTGCACACTGTGTTGGTATTCAACGCATCAGCAGCTAACATGACCACGAACATCGCCAAATTATTTATTTAACCGGCACAGACACACACAAATCTCATCAGAATAATATTTAATTGTGTTGTGATGGTAGTTATTTTGAGAATTTTAACCAATTACTTGTTGCTTAATCGGTGCAAGCAATTCACATCTCGTCGTTTCAGCTCCCTGACATTTTCATTCGATTTGTTAGACACACAATCGCACACAACCAGCGTGTATAATTAATGAGTCACTATTTATGTTAGCAAAATGTTTGTTCGGTATTTATTTAATTTTCTTGTTCGCTGCCTCTCTCTCTCTTTCCCGGTTGATCAATCGGTGTGAAGCCGCGCGCGTTGTACTATTTACTAATAACCCGGTCCGAAATCAACGGTGGAGGTTATATGCAGCATACGCTCGGGCGAAGCCATTTATCAGTGTTGTGTGGCACAAGAATAAATGGGCTAGTACTTCTGGAGTCGGGCCAATTAAGTCGATATCGACCCATTAATTCGATTCGGTGGGGCCAAAGTGGAAAATTAGAAGCGGAAATCAAATTAGTTTGTTCTTTTTATTTCTTCGTTTTGAATTTCGATCCCAAATCACTTCCATATCCAGAAGGATGTGTATTTATATTTTCTAAGTTGCGATCCGTATTCGCAACATAGCAGTTTCAGAAATATCGCCGACTTCATCCATATATTTATGAACAGATTCCACTGAAAATTATCGGTGCGCACATACCGTTTCCATAAAGCAAAAGTGTCACTTTAAAGCACCATCAACCCACGTCCAAAACGCATTTCCACCGCATGCGCGCGCTGATTTCTGCTTTTTTTCCTGCTGCAACTATAAATATCAATGCAAATGACCATTGAATGCGTGCACAATTTTTCTCGCTCTCTTTGCGTTTGCTGTTTGTTTCACTTTTCCAAGAGATACGATGGCGGTACGCAAAACAAATGATCATATTCAAAGCGTGTATGTGTGTGTGTGTGGATGCGCGCGCCCATGGACGACAAGCACAACACACCCGAACATATAAATAATTTATTGCTTTGTTGTCGAGAATGACCACGTGATCGAAGTTATCGAATTTCGGTGTGCGAATTGTATATTCACAACCAAAAAGATAAAGTGTGTGTGTGCATTTCGTACTTCGATATGGGATTTGTACTTTTACCGCGCTCGCGCGTGCATTCGGCACACCACAAAATGCATTACGCGCTCTCGCCTCGCAGCCCGGGTATTGTTATACATTTTGCAAAAAGACCGATACATGTCTCGCATATTATTTTGAATGTCGTTTCAAATATTTCACGCTACGGCTTTTTTTCGCCATTTCGCGCATTACTTTATGACTTGACTTCGCAACGACAATAGTATTACTATTGACTATTTTACCGGTTTTTTCTCTTTAAAGTCGACGTCTCTCTCTCTCCCTCTCCCTCTCTCTCAGTTTTTTTTCTTCTTTTGCTCCTTTTCTCCTGGTTCGATGTCGTCCAACGCCGTGTTGCAAGTCAACAATAGCAACAACAACAGCGACTGCAGTGAACATTTGTTGATCTCGCTTCATTGAAATAAGTGCACAGCTGCAACCACATCACATTTTATGCGCAACCATAAACAGAATAAAATAAAGAAAAAATACCAGAAGAAAGAAAAACGAAAATTGTATGTAAAATGTGTGCAATTATTACGCTAAGACATAGAATGCACACACCGAGTGAAAGAAAGAGCGAGCTAGAATGAAGAGGAGAAGAAAAAAAAACAACCAAACAGATTACATACATTTGCATGTAGTCGCGTTGTACATTTCGATTGTGCACATTAAATGTGTGACAGCGAGCATTATTAACACCAATCAACTAAAATTATGTAGTCTAAAAGATCGTAATACTTCATGTGGCGAAGGAACGAGCGCGCACACAAAACGCGACCGAATCAATTTGGCTCTCGCTCTCGATCTCTCTCTATCTCTCTCGCTTTTCTATTTGATTACAATATAATGGCAAACATAAATTTAACCACTGTCGCTGCCAATTTCAACGGCATAATCTTCCTTTTCATCTCGATCGATGGCACTAAATTATGGTAAAATCAACGTTTTCTTCTACGACTTCTTCTTCTTCATTTCAATAAATTTATATATCAAATCGATTCAAATTGTTTTGTGTTTTGTACAAGAACAAAGACGCCATACCAGCGCATGTTATGCATAAGGATGATAACATATCATTTAATATCATTGAACCTGTTGATTTAAATCGATAAGGTCTTCCATCTTCCAACTCCGTCATTTAGTTGCTAGATCTATGTTGATGAGACAAAGCACATCACAGATGTTACGTTACTTAAAACGCTTAATGCAATTCAATGCAACATTAATGCGTACTTATGAAGGCTAAACGCGGCAACAAGATGAAACAGAAAAAAAAGAAGACCGAGTAAAATAACAAATGCACGCTCCATTTGCAGGCACAAAGAAAGAGATAAAAAATATATCGCAAATTTATCGTCTTAAATTCATTTTACGCGGATTCCACCGCGTTCGTTTATTTTCATAACTTTGTGTGTGTGTGTGTGTGTGTGTGTGTGTGTGTGTTTCGTTCATACGGAAAATATGATGCATATTTTAAATGTGCAGCGATGAGTCGCACACGTTACATTATAATCTGACTGCATCAACATGGAGTTAACATTGGATTTAGTGTAAAGACCATGGCAATATATGTACGAATGCGTCGCCACTTTTTACGTTTCATATGAGTACTTACAAGCATTTAATTGCATGTATGCTCAATAACTGTAACTGTGTGTAAAGCGCTCAGCCTTTTTGCGGCTCGAAAATATGCATATAAATTTACAGGAGAAGCAGAAAAAAAACGAATAAAACCAGCGCAGACAAAAAGGCTAAACTCAAGCAACAAATGGCAAGAAGCTTTGATGTTTAACTCAATCGCACGAGAAAAAAACGACTGTAATTTTCTTTTAAAACTTCTTTCTCGGCGATGGTTACTGCTTTTTTTCCACTCTTAAGTTGTCACATGTCAATGAGAAAAGTTATTACGAAATTTTGTGCAACAGATAAAACTCGGCGGTTGCTCATGTCCGATGTCAGTTCACATTCAAATTACTTTGTACACACACATAATTCGTCCAAGCCCGTTGTTTTTTATGCACCATTGAATCATGACACTTTTCAATTTTCAACCGTTGACTCACTGACTTTAATGGCATCGCGGTTGGCCAGTTGATTTCTGTCCTATGATAGGACTACTATCCAGTCTTTGTTGCTATTTTTGTCTCTCGGTTCTAAATCGTTATTTCATTTTTGTTCACAAGAAATTGTTTTGAGTGTTATTTTTTTCGGCATCGACTTATTCCATTATGTCACTCTCGCAATGGTAATTCGAATTCAATTCCTTTTTTTCGCTTTAGTTTTTAGTGTCGTAAATTCTCTGCTCTTGGCCTGTGACATTTCTTCGCACAAATGGCGTGTATCATTTCGGATTCTCTGAATCGTTTCGGGAAAGCATCGCTAAGAGTAAATTTTGCATTTCGTTGAAATACTAAAATTAAACGTTGATTTTTTTTTGTTGCTTTTTCAATTATGATTTGTTTAGTCTACGTGACCGATACGTCATTCGATAATAATATAACTTCTGTTTTTGCACGCTCACATGAGATCACATTAGCGAGCAAAGAGCTCGTGCGCTACGGATTTAACGATAAAAATATGCAATGATTCGATGAGTAATTTTTTCGTTCCTTCCTCTCTTTCTCTCGTGCTTGGGCAACGGAAATTCCTCGTTGACATTAACATGTGTCGATGTGTTTATCTTATTTGAAGGAATTTGTGTGAATGAACATTTTTTACCACACAAATTGTTTTGATTCGAAATGAAGGGTCCAATACCTCACAGGATAATTTCGATCGAGTGTAATTTTCATTTTGAATGAGAAGTGTTTGCCATTCATTTGTAATTCGATTCGCTGCGTGAATTATATTTGAATGTCCATCTATGAATGGGAAAGGATTAAACAATAAAACCCGATATGTTCTGTTTATTAAGATTGAACATTTGGCGGCACTCGACGAACTCTTCTCTTCGTGTTTTTTTTTTATTTGAAGAAGTCAATCCGCGTTTTTTTTTTTTCAATTTTATATCGTTTCCACTTAATCATGTCGCTACTGGGAAGTAAAAAAAACTCATTTCTAATATTCATAGCGCGTTGCCTTATAGCGATTCAATGAAAATAGCTTTTGTGTTTACTAAAGAAACATCTATTCGAATTACACGCCTTCATTCACATGTCGACATTATTGACTTTGCACACATCTCTCGCACAGAACGAGCAACAACAACAACAACATGGTGTGCAAAAACAAACACGCTCCCATACGGTTAATCTGCTTAAAATGATTTTTGCTTGAAACGATGACTCCAATATCGAGTCATTCGTGGCTCTTTCTCGCATCGCGTTCAGCCGAAAGGAATATTCAATTTGTGTGTGCGCGCTGAGAATGCGAGAAGGGTGTCAAAAATGAAGAACTCATAAATAATAAATAATTGTGCTGGTTGTTCGTCGATGTCTCATAACGATGGATTTGTGAACCGAAAAAAGAATTCTAAGTCTTTGTTTGACAAGGGTAGCGCAATTTAAAACTGTGCGAAACAGGAATACAATGTCACAAACACATGATTTATATACATTATATTTAGTTTATTTGTGCCACAGCTTTTTTTTGTGTTTGCACATTCTTTCGCCGAACAGAATATGTTACATAATGCTATACACAAACACACGCATTCCAAACGCAACCAAATTCCATTCGCAAAGTATTTTAAATCACTAAATATGTGTTCTTCTCTGTCTAATTACAGATGGTTCTGTCATTTTGATGACGACAACTATGTGAACATACCAAAATTAGTTGAACTTCTCAGCAACTACAGTCCAACGATGGATTGGTATTTGGGAAAGCCGAGCATCGCTTCACCGCTCGAAATTTATGTAGATAATGTGAGTATCGTTTATTCAATTAACTAGATTCTATTTAGTAATTATTTCGATCTTTCCTTCTATCTGTGTCTCAGTCCATATATGATTATTATCCTCGTTATTATTCATTTTGCTATTCATCGATATATATGTATATCCAGTCGATTTTTATATGTACTATGCATTCGTTATTAATTTTTCCGTCTCTCCTTTGTTTTTCTCTTTCTTCTCGTACAATTTTGCAGAACGATGAAAAGCAGCCGCACAAGAAAATTTCATTTGTGTTTGCAACAGGTGGCGCCGGTTTTTGCATCAGCCGAGCGTTGGCATTGAAAATGCTACCGATCGCTGGTTTCGGTAAATTCATGTCGATCGGTGATCGCATTGGATTGCCCGACGATGTAACGATGGGCTACATCATCGAACACCTACTGAAAGTGCCATTGACTGTGATCGAAACGTTTCATTCGCATTTGGAACCCATGGACATTTTGCCAAAAGAAACATTCAAAGAACAGGTCACATTCAGTTATGGCCACATCAAAAACAACACCAACGTTGTGCTCATCGATGGATTCGATGACAAAATCGATCCAACACGATTCTTGAGTCTTCATTGCCATCTGTATCCAAATCTTGCCAATGGTCAACTCTGTTCACCGCAAGCGCTACAAATGAACTGAACACCCAATGTCTGCTGCTCTGCAACCGCTCGAGTGAAAATGATTGAAATCAGGAAATTTTTTTATGTTTTTTTACTAGTAAACAAATGATTACTTCATCGATAAGTAAGTGTATATAAAATATAGCATGGAATTAGATCAATTCCATACGAAAGGAAAAAAATGCACGAACAAAGTCTTGTTATACTTCAGGTTTGATACCTCAGAAAATACCAAACCGTACGAAATGAACAGAATTACAAGGCTCTTGACCAACCACCTACACCAATTATCACGTAGGATATAACTGTCGAACAATTGCTTATCCAAAATTGATTCGAACATTATTGCATGGCATTCCCAGCGCCTATAAAAGTGCTAGCAACAATTTAAATTTTGAAAATTGCCCAAGAAAAAAAAACGGCCCAACTTTTTCTTTGAATGGTTGAATAAAACGAAAAATTACGATAATTTCATATTTACCAAATTTGCTGCATTTTTATCGACTGGGACGGCTTTATTCGTGTTCCATATTAAGACGAATAAGCGAATTTATTGTATATACCTGATACAACTAAACATATTGTTAGCTGTGATAATAAACAGATTGATACTTGTTGAAGTATTGAAAATATCTTAGCGTAAAAGATTTTGTTGAACAAAAAAACACATTCGAAATTCAAGAGCTACAGTTTTGAATTTTGCATTTAATGGAATTAAATTGCCTCATTCGGCCGATTTTTTTTTCAATGTTATGAAACACAAATTTTAATCGAACCCAAAAATAGAAGCATTTTATTTCAAGAAAATGAGCCATTTAATTTAGTTGCTTTTGGACCACAGCTGCAGAATTCAACACCATTTGCGTTTTGTCGCTTTGTCTTCTCTTTTTCGATGAGATTCTCCCATCATACACTTGTATGGGACACTAACAACGTCTTCTCTCGGAACCGAAAGCGAAATGTTGAAAAGTTGACAGAATTACAATTTTCAAAACAAAAACAAGAATAGATACATGCAAAAAAAAAAACTGTAATGTGATGTGAACATAGGAATCGCTTTTATAAATTGTAACGAGCGAAGGTGCACTTCTCCAAGAAATCGCATTCGACTCGATCGTTTCTCTTAACAATATTTATGCTATTGATAACTAAAAAAAGCGTCTTAGCTAGAATTATATTGGAAGCAAAACAGAAAACGAAAAAAAAACTTTTGTGATTGTAAATAAATACGAAAGTTGACTCAATTCTACGAAAAAAAAAAAACATTTAATAACTGTTTCAAACATTATTTCGAAAATAAGCGACTTTATTTTTTATTTAAAATTTAACATGTGAAATAATTGCAAGATTTTGTTTTAGAATTACAATTTAGATAACGAAAAACAATTTAAGTTTATAGAATCGAATAGTACATGCTACTAGTCTTCAATCAAGAGCTAAATAAATATTGATCTACTGAAATGAAGCAAAGTTGTTTTTTTTGTTAACTTCTACACATCTGTTACCGATATAGGCTAGAGAGAACTTCAAAGGTAAGTCAACGCAAACAATAGCCAAGCAAATCAGAATGAATCATTTAATTCGCATGTGTTATTTAAGCAGAAAGTGTGTGTGTATGGGTGTCGGTGCAGAGAGACCGACATTTCAATCAACGATGTAATTAAAATGGGAGAGATAGAGAGAGAGAGAGATAGAGAGAGAGAGAGAGAGAGAGAGAGAGAGAGAGAGAAGACATTGTTAATTGAACGCACGTCAATGTCGGCTCGGGCTGGTTACTCAGCGCTCGTTAACTTTAAATTGACGTACAGTGAAAATATTAAATGGATACAGCCGGCACAGCGCGTTTATTATGAGGATTGAAATCTCGAATGAGCTAGCCAGCACCATCCAGAGAAGTGAATCGAAACGACAGAAAGCAAAAACGATGCAGATAAGTATTATTGTGAGAGAGAGAGAGAGAGAGAGAGAGAGAGAAACAAACAAACAAAATATACACCGAGTGATGCTTCCGCCTACGCATTAATTTATTTATTAAAAATAATGAACAACACAATTGCAGTCATCCGTCGTTTTTATTTCACTGTGCAGCGCGCGCGAGCATACCCAAACACACAATCAATACACATGACATCTCTATATGAAAAATATTCTGTGCTTAACCACACCACATCTCGCACGATGACGGCCACCGCAGAAAAAAGGTACAATCAGATAGCGGTGACGAAGTGGGACCAGAAGAGACACACGGAGAGACAGAGAGAGGGAAACATATTGAAAGAAACCAAGAGACAAAAGCCGATCGCATCGAGTACATTGTTTTCTGATATATTTTTTTTTCTAAGTGATTCGATGGGATACAAAATCGTTGGTTTTGCGATCTGGTTAGGCATCGTTCTCTTATTTTTTCTGCATTTCCAACATTCAATGCATATACATACACTTCAAGCATACCGCTTTACTTGCTCGTCGTCGTCATCGTCGGTCGCCTGCCGATCGCGATGATCGCGGCCCCTCTCGCTTTCTCGTCATTGTGAACGCGTGATGAACCGCTCTTTTCGAGAGGCACCGACGTCAAGAAGTATGCAGATCTTTTGTTAATATATAAATAAGCAGCCATCAATGCGCTGAAGGAATATACAAATCAGTCGCGAATCAGCAGCAGCAAACATGTGCGCGCGGCGCGCGAATGCAAACATCGTGTACACATGAGCAAGCACACATTATTTAATCTGGGTGGTTTTTTTTGCTGCATCACGTTTGAGCATTTCTTTTAATACCTTTGAATAGCGTCTATCTTTCGTTTCTTCGGGTTTTTTTTTTCTGTCTCTCTTGTACTCGTTGTTTTTTCCCCTTTCTTTCGCTCTCTGTCTTCGGTTGTCGTTTTCATTTGGTGTACGTTCATCATTTGCTGGTAATGCTCTGGAGACATTCGTAATGCAAAATGATAAGTTTGTTTGATAATTTGACAGAAAACAACGTGCTTTTGTTCCTGAGCACTCCTTTTGATGTGACGTCTGTTCATCTTATTTGTTTCACGTTTGTTGGCTTCGTTTCGATCATTATTCCGTTCTTTGTCAATGTGTTTGCGTGGCTCTTTTTTTCTTGATCTCTTTTGAAATTGATCAAGGCTTTTGTTAATGTGCCCGGGACATCTTCAGGCCTGAGGCTATCTGTGGCTTCGTCGTTGTCGTTGTAGTCGATGACGCCGTGCAATTGACCCGGTCGGAAAATGTGAATCATGTGACAAGAACATGTAAATTTCTGTCGATTGAACTTTGGCTGGTTAATTCGTTGAATGGTTTCGCAAGGGTGCGACAGCACATCAAACAAACATTTCTAATTTCACTCAATCGATCCAAATTGCAGTGATGAAATGTCTCTCTGTCTTTTCCTTTCTTCGGTCTCCCGATTTTTTGCTCTCACTCTCTCTAATTAAAGAAAACAGCCTTTTACATTAATGGCCAAATGAATTTAATGTGCGAAACATGCATAACGAAACGCTACTCCATAAAATCGAAGATAAAATGTGAAGAGAGCCTCGCCTCGTAAACAAATGGCAAACGCAACAAAAGCACATCCACACATGCATACAGCGAATGCTGAAAAGTTCAAAAGCGATTCTGATGTTGACATATTTTTTAGGTAAAAATACGCGATGAGGTCACAAAGTGTGTTTTTTATTTGATTCTTTTCTGTGTGAGGCATAACAACGACAACTGTGCCTCTTTTTTGCGGACTTTTTTTTCTCCATTTCTTTGCCGGTTGTTGGTTTTTCGTTCGCCAATTTTCGTTTCCATGAAACGCAAGGCGTAAAGAGAGTGTGTGTGCGCGCATATAAGTAAAATTAAGTATGTTCCAATTTAATTGCCTCATTTGCATTTCGTTAAATTTTACGATAATACACATTTTTGCGCTTTAACTCGTCATTTATTCTTCTGTAAATTAAGTTTGATCGCATGCGTTACGAGTTGTTTCCACATTTCGATTTGGCCCATTTGTGTGGATGTGCAAATATGTGTTGTTGGTTTTTCTCTCATTCCTTCGTTGCGATACCAACATCCAGCCGTTGGGCTCACCGAATAAAATGCATTAATATCAAAATCGCGCTTAATCCCCGGCACGTACAAGTACACGTAACTTGGACGCTAAACATTTGCAAATATTAACGAAAAAATTTCGCTGTCGTTGTTTAGCCAGTTGTTGTTCTTGGATCGAACAAATCTGCATTCATATCAAACTGCACTGATTCCAGAAAGACAAACAACCCGAGAAAAACAACAACGAAACGAAAAAATAATTATAAAAAAACGAATGGTCCACCGTTTGGCCGATCGTTCGAGGTGGAAGCGCGATCGCGATGAGTGCACAAGATTGTAATGTCAATGGTAAAATATATCCATGAATTGAGCACCAGCAGCAATAACAGCAGCAGCAAAAGTAATTGTAAATGATATAAACACGTCGCTCAGCGCATATGAGATAGTCAATCAAAAACATACTTCTTTAATTTAAAGTTGACTCAAGCCCAATGCACGCCAAATGCCATTCGCGAGGAGGAAGAAGAAAATCAAGCGAAACGATGCGAGAAAATACGATGATACAAAAGCAAAGTATTCAAAAGTGTGTTGATGCCTTTTCTTCTTCTTCTTCTGTTTTTAGTTTCAAACATGTTTCCCAATATGCTATTTGCAATCCGATTTTTTTGTTCTGCCGTTCTGTTTCATTTCATTTGGCTGTCTCGTTGATTTGGCTCGCACTCTCTCGATCGTTCTCCGGAGCCACATACATATAGATTTGAATATGTATAGTGTTCATACCAATTAAAATTGATGAACATAAATGGAACGATTAATTTATGCAAATACACACAGAAGTCGACAGTCTCCGTTGTCTTTGGCTTGATAAGGAACCAACTGAATAGGAGGAAAAACAACAGCCAAACCAAACCATTGCACACCAAAGTGATATCATTCGCACACACTTGGATTACGAACATTCAAACATGTAAAATACAGGCCCGAGATTTCAATTATAAGATTAAATGGAATATTTTGAATAATTTTCATGCACAGAGAGTGGAGCAGAGACCATACACACGTTTCAATCCGTTGTTTTTGTCGAAGGCTTTTCATTTTATCGATTTGCTGCTCGTCTTGAGAGTTTTGGCTGTCGCAACCGGAGACCAATAGCCTACAACCGCTAAGACGAATTGTTTGTAAATCGGATTTTCTTCCATTTCATTTTCATTGAATTTTTAATGTTTATTTCTTACATTTTATCATTTAAGCTATTTTAATTTCAATTAAATTCATGCCAATTTCATGCAACTGATAAGCTCCATTAGCATAATCTATTGTCTATGACACATCCAATGCTTGCGCTACAGTATTCGTTTGTGTGCTATGTGCGATCGGTGAACAACAAAAAAAGTTACAGCAGCACAAGCAGCAGCTAACGAACGGAGACCACCCAAGGTAAAAATGATTTGCACCGCAAAACCGAAATCCATTCGCTTGCTTCACTATGATTCGTTGTGTCACTCATACGATTTCATTGGTAAGATAAACACGACACCTACAACATTTGATAGTGTGCACTCGAATCGCGGCGAATTAGTGTTGCACCGAGTGACCACTGTGTTCGAATCTGTATCAAATACTGTACGCTTTTTTTATGCTAATGAGTTTCGTGCAACCATTTTGTCGACTGAAATGCAAAACAGACACGTATCAGCGATGATATTTATTCGATCAAGAAGGAAAAAACGCTTATTAGGGAAGGTGGTGGTGAATGGGAACAGAATCATTTGGTTACAGACTTACTACGGACAGCCATACGTTTTTTTAAATATTTTTTTTTTTTTTACTTTCGACATCAACCACTTGTACTTCTATAAATGAAGAAAAAACTCAATGCATTTCAACAATATTAATACTCTGTGGTTACACAATGCTAAAGTTCAAATAGCCAATGTCTCACTTTATGAAATTTAATGCTGTATCAATAATTTTGGATTGGAATTGGTCCCATATTTGGATACATTTTTTTTACTTCTACGACTGATTGCTCTTTCAATTGAAAACTAAGATTTAAAGCTTGACTCGATTTCAAGGATTGTTTAAAAGATCCACCATACAAATCACCACCCAAGTTCAACTTGACCAAAAGTGTCAACTTGCATGGAACAAACGAAGAAGTTTTCAAAGGATGATTTTTCCGATCACATATGGCGATGTACTTTTCTTCACAGCTAGAAAACAAGGGTCACTGTCACCACTTCCACAAATTGAAAATATTATTCATGACGGTGAAAAAGTCCGATTAAACACCTAGCGCAGATATGGATAAAAGTCCTTATCCGTACAATATAAGGTTTCAATATGCATCCTTTGATGCATGTCCGGTGCATCATCCAAAATTTTGTATTATTACCACCTAATATGCGATAAAACAAAACAGAGAAATACTCCATGCATTTTGTTTACGACTAAAGCAAAGTATATCAGTGGCGCTGCCCAAGGGAGCAAATTTAATTTATGGAATCGAAAGATAATCGTATTCTCCGTCTGATTAGACCAGTGCAAAAATGCAAACACATGACAGTGACCTAACACTAACAGTCCGTTGCGTGAAATGTGAGTCGCTACATTTTTTTTTCACTCATTCATCATGTTTCTCTGAAGTTTACAGCGAGGGTTCTACAAATGGTCAGTTCTATTAAAAATGAACGAATTAAAAATATTCTGAATTCAAAAACATCATACATTATCATCATGTATTATCATCATCATATTCAATATACAAATGATCGTTGTGCATCCAGCCAGAGATACCACATTAAATTATAAAATCGGTTGGTGTAATTTTTCTTAAAAAATTGTGTTTCACCTTAAATCTCGTTTCATGTTTCATATATTTCATGGCACCTGCTGTGATACAAACCTCCGATGCAACTGTACAAATTCTGTGCATGCATTTGTGGTAAATTGGTGGTTTCGTGTCAACGGTAAATAAATAATCAATTTTCGTGATTAATTTTATGTTTGTAAAATGTGCATTTGAAACGATGCGTTTCGTGATTCGGTCGACCACTTACTCCCTCGCCCAATTGTTCGACCAATTCGCGTGTTCGTCCTTACAATGTCAATGCGAATTTTATTCCATCGTCTTCCTTACTAATATGAACAGCGGCGGACGGAAGATTCACAGCAGCCGTACGCGAAAAAAAAAAATCCGAATTTAATTAATATGGCCGAATCAAGTATAGCGCAAAAGATGAAAAAAAAATTCCATTTACAAGTTGCGATGTGCGTGCGTACAAAATGTTTCACATATCGATCTCTCTCTCTTTCGGCCGCAAAGAATGAAATGGAAAACAAACAAAAAACTCCAATGAATCTGGCTTCTAAAAAAAGGAACAAACTGTGGAGTGCCTCCGTTGCGCGGCGAAATAATTTATCAAGAAAACAAAACGCAAAACGGAAAGCGGAGACTGGAAGAAGTCGAAGTGAATTGATTTTATTTATGATTTCAGCATGAACGATATGAAGCTGGCACACTCTCCAGGACTCGATGATCATTGAACATTATTCTTTTGATGCAATTTCAATATGATTTGTTAATTGTGTACATAAGCGCGCGCTGGCTGGCTGACTGGCTTACAAGCCAACATACACAGACAGACAACGATCTCCAGTGGTTTGACATTCGCGGAGAAGTGCTATAACTCATTGGCTTGAAACAAATTTTTGTCTCCGTTTAATGAATATACACTTATCTGTATGTGTTTGAGTGTCTGTTTGTTGTTCGCGCACCGTTTTCAATGATATTTAAGAGATCACTCTTTTTACGCCTAACTGCACCAATTGCATTCCGTTATACCGATTTCATTCTAGCGGAAAAGATAATTCATCGAAATTAAAAGCGATTCCATTAGATTCAGCAAATCCAGTACTAGTTTATTTGCAAGCAGCAAATCTTCCACCACAACTGGTGTTATTTTGAATTGAAGACGAGAATAAAAACCCGCCTGACATTTGATGAAATGCATTCACATTCAATGCTACGAATGGGTTGTCGTACAGACCGTCGAAATCTGTTCATATCAATCAAAACGAGAAACAAACATTCTAAAAATATATATATATATATCATGATAATTAACTTGAGCTATGTATTCGTTAACCGAAGGACCGACCGTGTGCGGAATGTATCTAATGTTCCCCACGATCATTCGCTTATCTTCGATCTGCTTTGCTTTGTACACAATTTATCCATGAGAAATGGTAACATAAACACCGTTTTTCTTTCTCTCTCTCGATTTCTAATTGAAATTATGAGTCAGACACAATGTGTGTACGGCGGGGACCTACACGGAATTCATTTTCTGTTACAAAATATTTCAAATTGATTTTATTCGATTTGCTTTTTTTTTCTAATTGTGACATTTGAGGCTTTTTTTGTTGTTGTTTTCGGTCAATGGGATTTATTTACTTTATGTGTTGCGTTTGAACGTTGATTTGTTTGATAGGAATCGATTTATTTGGTTTTTTTCATGTAGTCCAATTGGAATCAAGCAGATATTCATTTTTTTTTTTCAATCGAACTAAACGACGATTGAGACTAGTTCTAATGAAATATTTCATTGTTTTTGATTTCAAGCGTGAACTAATTTTGGTGAACATCGATTGAAAGTAACCATGACTTGAAATCATCAGGCATTGATGATACTTGGCCGTATCACACTCCAAATCAATCGATTGATTGATGGAAAATCGAATGCTTTGCGTTTAATTATCTATTTAACCATAACATTCTTCAAGGAAACGGTTTATTATTCTCAAGCATCAAGAGATAGAAGAGAAAGGCTCTTTTTGAAATACAACCAAAAATGCGATGGAAAATCGAAAGACAGTCAGCTTTGGTTCGAAAACTACATTTCATGTTTTTAATTAAACATGAATTGGTTGGTAAATAGCGCAGCCAAATCCATAAAACCATTCGAATTCGGTGCATTTATTCGGTAAAAAGTGGTTTTTTGTTCGGTTTATTTTCTATGCATTCGGTTTGCTATGGCCAAATGCGGCAATGGGATTTCCAGCCAATAAACACGCTTGTAAAATATGTTTCTGTTTAAATCGGCACGTGCAAATTCTAATCGTTCTCATATCTCAATTCCGTTGCTCGTGCACGGTGGCCATGGTTGGGTATTTTATTGCAGACATAATAAAATAAACGATTGACAGCATGACTCAATGGGTAATGGAAAATGTGTTGCTTTCCAACTCCTACGCGATTTTTAATTAGAAACTAATACCAATTTATGTGCACCAATTCCGGTTCAAACTAAATTAGACAGCCAATCCTTCGGAATTTGATGGCTTTTTTTCTCTCTCTGTTCTGTTTGCATTGCAAAATCAATAGTTCAATCATCTATTTCGTTCAATCGGAGTGTCGTGCAGAACGACTACTGTTGCTCTAATATCATTAGTTAGCAGGCAGTAGAGAGATAAAAGTGAAAGACAGTGGAAGACAGTGCAAAATAAGTGCTGAGGCGTGGATAGAGTCAGCAATAAAATAATAGTGTTTAGCGTCGTTCGTATGAGTTATTCGATATCTCTCCACATGCATGCGATGCCGCCACAGACAAAAAAACAACAACAAAAACATCAACCACAACAACAACGTAACGTAACGGCAACGCACATAAAATCCGCATGTATGCAATGATTCGTCTTCGTTGCGTTCAAAGTCAAATCAAACAGATCCAATTATTAATTGTTATGAGCAAAAAAATGAACTTCAAATAAATTATAGCTCAGACCACAAGTTTTGCTTTTGATGACCAATAACGTACATTACAGGCAGCTGCATCGCTCGCTGGACCGTTGTATCGATGTATAACGTATGGCCATTTATCAATTGCCATTTGGTACGAGCGAAACGTAAATCAGTACTGATTTTAATGTATGGAAAAAAAAATTAGACACAAGCAAATGAAAATATGTTGCACACAACCATGGGTAAATGGCGACAGCCGCTTTATCATTGGCACACCAAAGGTATGTCTTGTTGCAACATAAAGCATTTAAAAACAATACTTTGTCATAATTGGAAGTGTCTTAAGTACGAGAAATTGCGAGCAAATTCTATCAAAATTTGGCAAATGTTCTTCGACCCTTTCTCTGATTCTCAGTGCCACTCTTAGACTCTATGAGATGCAAATATCCGTGAAAATTTAAATTTTCGCGATCACTTAATTCTAACCGAACAAGAAATTTAACTCAAAACGTCACTACAATGCGAAGGATGTGCAAAAACGAGAACAAAAGATCCGGCTGTGCAACGATGCTCACCAGCCTAGCAAACGAAATAAAATTAATGCGAATGTTTGTGCATAAAGCGAATGATCGCATAAAATAAAAGTATCCAGGCGTTTTCTAGGCAGAGCGAGACTCAGATCATAGCTGATAGAAATCGTTCCTTTTGCGGCTGCTCGAGTATCGTTGAAGTGGAAACATTTTGCTGCTCTCGTTCGCAGAGTGTTTGCTGTTTGTTATAAATAAAATGATTGTGACTCCGTTTTTTTCGCTCTCTCTCTCTCTCTTGAATACATCTATTCTATTTCTGCATCAAATATGAAGTGCAGCTGCGGCAGTTATCTGATCTGATATATATTAAGCTCATAGCTAATAGCAATAATAGTTGCTGAAGTTTATTTTTGATGTTATCCTTTTCGCTCGGTCCCACTCTTGCTCATCATTGTGTGGTGTGTGTGTATGTGTGTGAGTGCTTTGCGGTCGAAGTTGCACTGAAAATGATGAGTGATTATGATGAGGTGCGATTACTTGCCTATGTTACTGATCATGTAAGTCTGTATGCATCGATTATAGCCGACCGCCACCGGACTGCGGCACATGGTTCATTTCATTAAGCAATATTGTCGTCTTCGCCATTTTCGAGGCGACTCTATCTTCTTTTTTGCGGCGGCTGCTGCTGCTGCCTCCTCAGCCGACTCAAAGATTAATGTCGTTTTGTGTCGATGTGAACTTAAAGCCATAAAATTTGCCTTCATGAAAGTTGATGTGGTGGAATCGTATTAACGATCATTAACTATTTACCGATCGGACAGACGGCAATTGCAAATAGCAAATGGTGCATGCCGCATACTGTGGAAACCGGTATCTCAGAAGTGATATCATAAGATGCGGACAACGCACACACCAACCACGAAAACAACAACAAATAAATATGTGATGCAAACGTGAAAAAGGAGCACAGAATATAATTTGATATCCACAATCCGACGGCGTGCTATCTGACAATAAATTTCTACATCACCATCATTTCTGCCTGGATTCCACGTACAAGAATATACATTGGACACATAATCGAAAGCTCATTTGTTATCATCGCGATGACTAGTGCGGAGAAAAACAAGAAAGAAAAAGGGGGAGAGAGGAAAAAATCAAATATACGCACTACTCGAAAATATATAAAATTGAAGTGATTTTTCATTATTTTTAATTGTGCTACGTCTTGCATTCGTTCTACGATTGTTGTGATAGTGGTCGGTTCGCTGAGGTTCAAACGATAATAGTCGCTCAATATGCAAAGGTATTCAATGTAACGCATGACTTAATTAAATTTAGAATATGTTGAAGCGATGAATGGTTGGCCGTGCATTGAAATCGGCCCTACCAGTTGACAATAGGCGATAAATGCGTGTTAATTCATTCGACAGTAATGGAGACAAGCAATTTCAATGCACACATACAATTCCATGAGATCGGTTCCAGAATTAAACTCGTACACTACCTTTTTATTGAATAAACGTGCGTAACAATTTGTTCGATCCGATTCGGATTTTAGCTTATCGAAGCTTGGATCCATATTCTCAATTCTCAAAAGAAATAAACGATGTCTTTTTTAAGATAATTGGCTCATTCTCCTGCATTGCCTGCGTTCCAAAGATGAACTGCATTAAAAAAAAAAATCTAGAAAAATTTGAAATGGAAAAGATTTTGTTTTGAATAAACTGATTTTTTATTTGTTACACTGTTTCGATTCATTTTGATTATGGTTTGAAACTTGTGGTGTTGAATTCATATCAAGCATCAGCTCGGACGATAACAATTCGTATAATGTTTTGTCTCATTGAACCATTGTCTTATTCAAAGATCGGACAGTTTTTAAACACACACAAACATCATGCACACAATTAATCTGATATAGAAAAAATTAAACATAATTTAATAAATAATAATATTATTGCGATTTTGAAGCCACAGGAACAATAAATCGATTTGGGCGAAGAAAAAAGGGAATCGAATCAAATCGAGAGCCAATCAAAGAAAGAAGGCGAATTACAAACGAAAAGCGATGTGACCGAGGCAGAAATGAAGAAATCGAATATGAAAAAGAATTTACCATTGAATTGTTGGGTGCGCGAGATCGACGTTGGTAGTCATTCACGTAATCGCACAAAAAGATTTACTACGCACCACCAAATCTAGACCAAGCGATCATCCAAGTGGTTGGCCGAAAGACATACGGATGTTTTTGTGTTTTGGTTCCTTTTGTGCCTCAAATTGAGTGTGTGTGTGTGTGTGTGCCTTTGCGCTCACACGTTCACTTTTCAATCGAAGTCGATGCGCGCCTTTCAATGTTGCGACAAGAACGAAAAATTAATTGGGTCTTGCCACTTAAAATAGACGTTTTTTTTTCCTTCTTTCAAATAAATATTCTGTGTGTCTTTTTTTTTCTTGAACTTCTCTCAATTTTGTCGTTTTCTTTGTGCTTTTCGCTTTTCTTTTGTTCGCATGCATATTCGTTTTTTTTCCTTCTCTTCCTTGAGAGAGTGTGTGTGCATTGATTTCTTTTTCTCCTCAAAAGGTCGGTGTCGGTTAATTGATCCACACGGTGCAACGGTGCAACGGTGCTGCCGTTGTACATCAACTTGTGATAGATTGTTAATTAAATTGAACATCCAACTTTACATTCCGATACATTTAGTTGTTGTATTCTTTTACATTCGGCTGTTGTATATTTTTGGGACTGGCAACTCTTTTCCTCCCTCAATGTCATTCGTTAAATAAAATTGCCCACTGAAATATTTTTATATTGTGTGCAGTATTAATGCATCCGAAAAACACATGCAGACAAAAGATTACAAATGTCGACTTCCCATTGGAATGATGTCCGAATTCGACGACAAACAGTTTTATCTTTTCCCTTTGAGTTTTGCTCAATGGACCAACAGCTTGAATCTCACATGTGATATATCGTTGTTATTGTTGTTGCCCGCGAAAAACGAGACGATGGGATTCGATCGACTGTGGCCAGTGCACAACTGGGCAGAAAAGAAGAGGAAGAAGAAGAGCGAACAGCGTCGCGCGCTTCGGCCTTTGTGCACCAGCGCCTATGAGAAAGTGATAACACATAATTTACCGAAAAACGAAAACACGACAAAAAAGGAGGCAACGCAAAACTTTTGTTCAGGCATGCTTGTTAGCGAATAAATAGAATACCTCTTAATGATGTAAAAATTCTTGAAATGATTCACAATCAACATTCGCACAACGGATGAATACATGGAATTCACTATAGGTGCGTATGGTGGGCCGTTGTCGTTGTTGTCGTCGTCGCGCACAATCGCATCATCCATTGAAAATGCTCAATGAAAATGCCGATTCGATTCGAAAAGCGCGACACATGCAGCAATTCAAGGTGCTCTCTCTCTCCCTCTCTCTCTCTCTCTCTCTTTTCAAATAACGTCCTCATTCGATCGATGCACGGATTTATTTTTTCTTCTTCTTTTTTTCGGGTTACATTTTTATCCCGCCTGTAAATTGTTGCCGCCGATCAAAATGATTAACTTGATTTCACAATATTGTTCGCGTCTTTGATGTATTGAATTTCGCATGGAAGCCCTAAACACGCGTTGCACTCCATTCTGGACTGAAATTCACTTGAAATTTTAATTGAACCAATTCAACCATCTTTATGAGCACCAACATCAAAAACTAATTAATTTTCCACGTTTTTTTTTTTTTGCTTCTGTCAATTCATTTAATTCGGTTATTGAAATCGGAACGATGGTAATAATAAGTAATAAATACATGACTCATTGGATAAACAATGCAATTCACACCAGTTAATTTTAAATATTGAACATTTTCCTTTTGGCTAAATTGATTGGTTTATTTTCTTTTTTTTTTGGTGGCTGTCGTTGTTGTTTCTTTTGGCATTTCAGTGTAATTAAACTAAATCTAAATCAATTTTGGCGCCCATCCGCCGTAGCGCAATTATCGTATTGACCGCTTTGATCCACCGTTTTTTAATAACATATCGCTTTAGTTTGGTTTTTGTCACATGCAATTCCGTATTGAATGCTGAATCAATCAACCATGGATGATTTAAAGCCCCCTGCGTCGTCAATCGTTTGCTGCAATTATAAAATAAAAAATTTGATTAATGGAAATCGATACATAAATTTTACGAGAGAAAAGTGGTGATTTTACAACGAAAATCAAGGATTTTCATTAGTTTCCTCTTTTTCTTAATGGAAAAACAATTGACAGAATTTAAAGCAAGTTTAGTAAAGTTTTGGATTCAATGAAGATGGAAGAAAAAACACTCACGTTCCCTCTTTCTGGAGAAGTTGTTGAACAAAATCTTTGGCGCATTCCGACACCTGATTGAATGCATCATCGTCGAAATTGTACTTGCAAAGTGTAACATTTGTCATGGTGTCTATATCTGTATCGCCCATAAACGGGGATAATCCGGATAAAAGAACGTAGCAAATTACACCAACCGCCCACATGTCAGTGCAATACGATATCGCATCGAAGTTCACGATTTCTGGAGCTATTCATTCAAGATTAAAAATATTGATTTTTATCATTATTTAGAGTAAAAAATTGGTCCATGAAATAAACTTATAATTTAGGATAAAAACGGATTTATGCCAAGTTTTCGGAAATTTTTTGGTTGAACACTTTAAAATTTCAATTAATAGCAAGAAATTTAGGTTGATAAGCAATTGAGTAAAATATTACAGGTATGCATACCGACAAATTCAGCGGTTCCAAATAAAATTTGAAGTTGTTTGGTGGGATCATATCTGCGCGCCATGCCGAAGTCAATAAGTTTAATTCGATTACCTTCTCGCGACAAGCATAAAACATTTTCCGGTTTGAGATCCAAATGGAGTATATCACGACTGTGCAGAAAATCGACTCCTTCACAAATTTGTCGAATAAAAATGGTGCATGCCTTTTCAGTCAAAACATAATCTTCTTCGATGACACGTTCAAATAGTTCGCCACCTTGAATTCTGCAGCAGATTTGTTGCGTTTTATTATAGAAATTGAGATGTTGGTACTTTTATAAGGTGAAAGAAAGTGTGACTGACTGATGCCATTGACTTACAATTCTAAGACACAAACAATCGTTGAACCATCATCATATGCATCGTACAATTGGATAATCCTCGGATGATGTAATCCGCTCATGATTTCAATTTCCCGTTCCATGTTACGTCGATCCTCTTTGCATGTGACTTTTACATATTTTGCCGCAAGCTGAAGGCCGGTTGTCTTTTCCTTACACAAATACACGGTTCCATATGTTCCTCTAATCTTGCGCAAGAATTAAATTACGATCGAAATTGATTTAGTATTCGTCAATTCAATTTTTCATGGATTCAAAGTCCAATTACCTGCCAAGTTCTTCTGATGAAATATCATAGATATCTCTAGATATCGAACCTTTTTTCAACTGCACATCTCGATACGGAAAACTTGCTTCAATTTCTAGAATATAAACAAATCGCAACGTGTAGCTTATGAACATGTGATGTTGGCCAAAATTTTATTAAAATATCATGAAAGAAAATCAGCTCATTATGAATATATTCAATGCCAATGACACATCAGAGTGGCCCATAATTTTTCAACGACTTTTGATCGCAAACCCATCGAAATCGACCGGAACGCAAATCAACGCATTATAGCCGTTTTTATTCTTTGCCTGAAATTTCGCCTCAATGTCAAGGATAACTTGAGTCTTTTCATGACTCCACCGAAAAAGAAAAACCACATCGAAAATGATCGAAGTCAAAATAATATTAATTAACTTCAATTAAGAGGTGTTTTTTTTGGTGTGAACTCGTACTATACACTGGTCATCCACGTCAGTTGTTGACGTGCGAATACATTGACTTCAATTTTTCGTCCGTTCATCAATTAATTCATCGTAATTCAGTCACTGCGTAAACGAGAGAGCGACAGAGTTGACTCGACTGAGAGAACAAGAGAGTTGACGTAGTATTTTTGAAACAGAGTCAATCAAACGAATGTTAACATTGTTACAATAATTAAATATGCGCAGAATGAAGATGAAATTGGCAAAAATACAAAACAAAAGAATTGAAATTGATAACACAATCAAGGTGCGGATTATTTGTGTACGGAAATATATGTGATCGTTGTCGACGAGAGAGAGATGGAGGTAGCGAGAGGGAGAGGTTTCGCGAGATTTGATCTTTCAATTCGGAATCGGAGTGTTATCGAGAGCCAAAATCATTGCCAAGAAACAAGAAGAAAAAATTTATTCAAGAGGAGGCGAAAAAAAAACGAACCGAAAGACAAATGCTCTCGTTCATTTAGCGCGAACGAGAAAAAAAGGCATAAAGGCGAGTCGCATTTACACGCGCGCGAATTTATTTTTATGTAGGATTCAAAAAGTGAAACATTGCGAGTATACAAAATAAATACGACGAAAGCAAACGAACGTAGAAAAAGACAACAACAATAATACACAAGCGCCCAGAGAATGAACACGAGAGAGAGAGAGAGAGATAGAGATAGAAAAAAGTGTCAATATACAGACAAAAAGAGAATAAGAAGAAGAAAAGGAACAATCAATTCATTGCGATGGCGAGTTCAAGACTAATGTTTATGACGCGACAGCGGGCGCTTGTAAATAAAACTCTAAAAAAAATCTATTTATTATTTTTTTTTTGCTTCAAATCATTTTATTTCTGTACTTTTATTGTCGCTGCGTTATGTGTATGTGTATTTTTCTGTTTTTAAAACGAATGATCTGAAAATAATATATTCAATTGTTGAATATTGTTGGTTTTTGAAAGACGAAAGGGGAGCGAACTACGATGATCTCTCTTTCTTTTGTTCTGAAAATGGTGTTCATGTTCATTCAAATCTTTCCGCACTTGAAATCTTCAAAATAGTTCATTATTTTAGCCATTTGCCGTAGAATCGTTGCACGGGATATGAATTACAAGCGATAGAAATCGCAAGCAACAACAAAAACAAACAAACAATAATCTTGAATGGAAGACTCAGTCCTGACATCACACTCTGAATCAGAGTTCAACATATAAATAAATATATTTGTACGTAAATTATGATGAAAATGAGGAACGAACTGATTTCTCTCTTCGAAAGCAGCCGCAGCAACAGCAGAAACAACAACAGCAACCGCATTCAATTCGCATTATTTCTCTCTCACATTGTCTGAATGCTTGAAAATTGCAACCCGCACAAACGTTGACAAACATTTGAGGCATCATGTCAAAAAGTGAATAATTTAAAATTCAAACTAATTAGCGGGCATTTTTACGGTAGCATTCATAAATTACAAGCACCATTAAATGTGTGTTCTTCACGCGTTCCGAGAGCCAGCTAGCAAGAAAGTGAGAATAAGAGATTGAGAGAGTTCTTTTTTTCTGTTTGTGTGCGAATTCTTCTTGTTTTTTTATTTGTTCTTAATTCTGTATTTCATTTCAATAAGCAAATTGTGGAGTTGCTGTTTGTGCCTTGCAATTGCAACACTGATTCAACACTAAATCTAAGCAAATGAATGACATTTATGAAAAAAAAAACAGTAAACATTCAAAAAGTGGTCTTTCGATTTTGTTAAAAACCACAATCAACTAGTTTGGAGCACACGCAAACGCACACACATACACATATGTATGCATATATTACCACCGATTGGGTCATTTTCATCAACCACGATCATAGCTAATCCGATTTTCACGCCGTTCCTTTTGTTTACGTTTTTCTTCTTTGATTCTCTCTCTTTTTCCTTATTTCGTCGTTCGATTCGGCACTGCAACTCAATCGACTAATAATGGCTTTGTCGATGCGTTGCCTTGAATCCGTTTACGCGAAAAACTCATGAAAAATAAGCAACACGTTTATCAAGCGCTTGGAAAAAACAATTTCTTGCACCGTAACGATAAATAAAAAATGATTATCAACTTTTCCAGATGCGAAAAATACAAACGAAAAAAAAAAACGAGAAACGATCAAACACGGCACACTCGGAATATGTGTGTGCAAAACCGAAAGAAAAAAAATCGAATTCAAATTAGATATGAATATCGTCACTCGACTACACGAGTCTACGTACCAGATTCGACTATTCAAAATCGCTCAGACTAGCTATTAGCAAAGTCATTTCAAAAAAATATACGAATTTTCCTCGGTAGCTTATTAATTTTGGCATGTAACATTCAACTCTCGTGTATGATGTTGTTGTTGATCGGCTCCTGTGCCAATATACATACCGCCGCATCGTTCACATTTACTCGCTGGTTCTCACTCGCTCCTTCGTAGGCTCTCACTCCCGCTCATTCGATACGCATCTCCTCGGCAAAGATAATCAACAGTTTTCCGTTGATTTTCTCGGTCGGTTTCATTTTTTGGTCGGTCGTGATACAATCGTCTCCGTGTATTTTTGCATGTATTCTTGTATCTCGTGCGGCACCGTGTGCCTTATGATCGTACTTATCCCAAACACTGAACGAGAAGTAGTCACAATTTGATTTTTTTTAAACTCCGTCTCTATCTCTGTCTCTCGCCCGCACTGAATGGATCTAAACTAAATCTGTTTACAATAATGATGCGTTTGAAAAGTCATGTATACTTGTATTCTAACACGAATTCACGTGTATGCTACCGTCATCTATCTATCATCAACGAAGGGGAAATGAATACGGACGGACGGGAGCGTTTGTAAATAAAAAGTCGAATATTTAGCACATCTTAAACGAGCGAATGATTTACGAAAACACAAGAGATAGCGGAAAAAAACGCACATGGAATGATTTACGACCGATAGGAATCAAAACAAACCATACGAATTATCCTTTAAACGGATGTATGTTTTTCATTTTGTAATTGATGCGAGAGAGAGAGAGAGAAAAACAAACTTCGCTTGAAATTGTCTATTTCTCAATGAAATTTGAACTGTGTATGGCAGCGTTCCGCAACGACATAAATTCAGCGTTGCGGTCACCTTAAAAAAATTCATTCATCTATTGCACTCTATGCATATAATTCATTTTATACCAATTTCAACATTCATCAGCAGCAACAGCTACCGACGAGAGACGAGACACAAGGGAAAACCAACCAACGTTCTAGTTTAGAATATGGCTCTGTTTTTTGGTGTACTTGTCTTTTGCATATACAGACGATCATCGGAACGCACACTCGAAACAAGCAAACAAAAGCACGTCTACTGCGCATACCTTGTGGCTATGTATGTGGATGCGTGCATGTGTGTATGTATGCAACATTAAACACACAAACATGAGCGCCAAGCCAGAATATCGAACATCTCGAAATCTCGATACTTCAATAAAAAAAACGACTGTCAAATGATATTGTTTAGAGAAATCGAAGCGTCGCACCAGAAGAGCGTAAATTGCATAATTTTGTTTATGTATCTTTTTCGGAAATAAACATCGAAATTGTAACGTATTTCAATCGAACGCACATTGAAAGCGTCGAATGAAGCGCATAAAATGGTAGTATAGTGGCGTGGATTCGGTGTGGAAATGAAAAATCTGCATGCAGAAACATTGTTTGAATGCAATTGTATATCGGCCATAAACATTGTGTGTATATCGTTGATGGTCTAGTGTTGTTTGATAAATAAAAGCAAACGAAACGAAACGACGAAAAATCTATCCAAGTGTACATGTGCATGTGTTGTAAAACCGAAAAAAGTGAAAATTCCGTTCCGCGCTTGAAATTTCGGAATTTTGTCTTGTCGCAAATCAACAAACAAGCAGTTTTGTCAAAGTGTTTTTGGTGGAAAAATTCAACACGAGATAAATATTGGGCAGTCAAACACCGACGACACATCCACCAAGAGCATCAACATAGAGTGAAAATCTGTGTAGCTAGCGAAGGGGCATACGAGAAACGAGAGAAAAAAACCAATATATTCTATTTGGTGTAACGCGTATACATAACCTCAAAAAACAGCCTTTTTGTTTTGCATCTATTTCTTTTAATTTTTTTTTACGTGCACCGCGATTCGCTCGCATTTTGTGCACTGTGTATTTGTGAGCCCAAGTGCGCGTAATATGGCTTGACTTTTATTTATTGATCATGGCATCATCATCATAATTTTAAAAATAGAGAGAGAGAGAGAACCATTTTGACCAGAGAGATGAATTGAAATGATCTTGGCGATTGAAATGCTTTATTTAGACTGTTTTTGAGAACGCTTGCATACAAATCGAAAAAAATTAGCTTGATTGTATAGAAAAGGAACGACCCGTAATTTCGAAAAGAAAAGATGTCTGGATATCGGTGTGTCAACTATTATGAACTATGCCGTTTGTGCACGGCAAGCCATTGCACGAAAAAAGTGCACATCTTCTCTGAGGAGGGAAGAAGGAAAAATTTATATGAGAAAATCGCTGGCTGTTTACCGATTGTTGTAAGTGTCAATGTGTGTGTCAGCGTTGAATTGTTTGGATGCGTTAACTAATGCTCTGGTCTCTTTTTTTGTCCTCGTTCAGGTCAGCGAAACAGACAAACTACCAAAAATCGTCTGCTCACAATGTCTTACCCAAGTGGAAACGATTGTGAAATTCCGAGAGACATGCGTCAATGCCCAATCCATGCTGGAGAGCTGCTTAAACTCAACCAAACTACGAAACGGAGGAAAGGTTTGTATTCGGAATTATATTCCATTTGTTTTTTTGTTCGTTCTATTGTAGTTTGTAGTGGTTGCCTTCTTTTCTTTCGGTTTTTGCTTCGATTCTGTTTCTGTTTGGGTGGTTGTGTTTCCAATTGCTATGCTCGCACAAAAAACAACGAAAATATTAATTTACTTTAGGTTTATATCAAGGATGTGTCACCGAAAAAGACGCCAACATCGCCACCAATGCTGAAGACCATTTCGAATACCAGCACCCCGATCACCATTGGCCATACAACGCTCACCAAAACTTCAGTACAAAACTCGAAAAACTCCACCGATTTCCTAAGTAGTATTATCCAGGCGGTCGGCATTCAGGTTAGCATGAATTTTCATAGCCCTATCATTCTTCTTCTCTTTTTTGAATGAGTGTGTTTATGTAAAATGTTTGAATTAATTTTCCCAGAATGTCGATGAATCAAATGAACCACAAATTATCAACAACATTCAACCAGTGCAACAACAACAACCGCAACAGCAACAGCAACAGCAACAACCAGTGCAACAATACACAATCACATTGGATGGAAAGACGCTAAAGTCCAATCAAATTCACTATAAAATCGAGCCAACGGGTGCAATAACCATTCAAGACCCACAATTCGTACAGCAAACACACACCACACCAACTCAACAAACAGCCATAAGGTGAGCAATGAAACTATATTTAGCAGATGTCATTATCAAATGATAGAACATTGGAATAAATGTGTGCATTGTTTTTCAATTTGTCTGCAGCAACAACACATACTCCCAAGTGAATGAGTTTCTGAAACTCAAGCCAGCCAATGCAACAAAAGTGACACCAATTCTGAAGCGCAAAGAACCGACTGTGAAAATTATCGAAACATCCCCATCGAAAAAGCCCAAAATTAATTTGGTGTTGACCAGCCCGCCGGTGCAACAACAGCAAAAAGTTCAATCGAACACAGGTTTGTTTCAACACTTTTTGTTTTTCGATTTTGATTTGGAGGAATTAAATGTTGAATACTTTTCTCCATGCAGTTACACATAGTATAGCACCGGGTAACACCATCACCGTGGCCAATACCGCAAACAAAACGCAAGCGATCACATTACAAGATCTGAAATTCTTGTCGTCTGGCAATAAATGCTTCTTACCAATCACACTGAAAGACGGCAGCAACAATGACCAACAGATTATGGCACAGATTGATACGAAAAATCTCGTTTTACCTGGCACATATTTGCAAATGAAAGTGGACCCGCAGCAAATTACCACCGTTGACGGTCAACAAGTGGTCCAACTCACATCGACCGCTAACCTACCAACATCAATTTCATTGGCACAGCCGCATTACGTTCAAACGCAGCACCATTCAACGGAAAGTATTCAACAGGCGACCATCGTTCCGGAAACACGTACCATTTATACTTCTAGCGGACAAAATATTACCATTACGCAGGTTTGTTCATAAATTTATCCATTAATTGGGAAGTGGGGTTTAACGTTTTTTGCGAAATCTAGCGATTTATTCATAATTTGAGGAAAATATTGAAATAATTAATAAATAAATGGTTCGAATTCATTTCACAGGATCATCAGTTAACCGCTGACGGCAAAGTTCAATTCACCACATTGCAAAATGTGGTGCCGCAAAATGTCACATTACCATTGCCCGAAACGTCCGCAATCACGTTCCAAAGGGTCAAAGTGGAGCAAGCACAGGAGAAAATGGAAACGAAACCGGTTGCCAAACCACAAATTTTCAAGCTACCCACTCTATCAAATACAACGACATCAACAACCAGCACGTATGCCGCACATGCCAAGACAGCCGTTCGAAGAACCATGACGAAAACAACGGTGGTCACGGCAAAGCCAAACAACAAAGCCAATGCCATTAAAGTGGAGACATCCGATTCAAACACATCGACAACCCTTGTCACAACGCAAACCACAAACTCATCGTCTGGTGGTGGCGGTTCGGCCAAATCGGACGTTCCAACATGTGAAATCTGCGACAAGGTATTTAAACGGAAGGAGCATTTGGCTCAGCATGTGAAACTGCATTTGGGATTGCGACCGTTCAAGTGTGAAGAGCCTAACTGTAATAAGGCGTTCAGTCGAAAGGAGCATCTGATGCGACACTGTGTGTCACACACCGGCAAAAAGCAATTCGATTGTGATATTTGCCATAAGCTGTTCTCTCGAAAGGACAATCTCAACAAACACAAAAAGTGAGTTAGACAGAGACTTGAGCTATAGTAGTAGAGTAGAATGATATTATGCGAACGAGCCCTGAACAATGTTCGCTTTGAAACTTTTATTCTAAATGTATTTGTTTCCCTTCAATTAGGTCGCACGAACAAAAACAACAGGTACAGCAGCAGCAGCAGCAGCAGCAGCAGCAACAGCAGCAAGCACCCGAACCGGTACAACAGCAACCAACGTTGGTGTACACAGTCACTGCAGTGAACTAAAAATTCCAATGAAACATTTCGTGCGCACTTTTTCCAACGGTCGAACCGTTTCTCATCTTAAACAAATCAAATCATTCTTTTCTTTTTCGAAACCATAAAAAAAAACACTTGAGTTAACAACAACAGAAAAGTGCTGGATCTTTAAGACTCAAATGGGTTTCTCTTCATTGATTAAATATAAAATGTTTGTATCGAAATCTTGCTCTTTGCTTGCTAATGATTTGCACACACACAGAGCCCACATGCACACACTCACACTTATTGGAAACGGCTTATGAAGATGGCATAACAGTTGTAAAATGGCGATAATCGTGCCCTTTTTGGTGGCAAGGATTCTTTGCATGACATTCAAGAGGTGCAATTTATGAAAAATAAAAAGAAGAAAATGAGAAAACACACAAAAATTAACAAAAATCGATTCATTTTGATCGAAAGTGGGTGTTCTCCTCAGAAATCGTTCACAATCTCAATTGCATTCGTGTATCCATTAATTAATATATTTGTATAATTTAGTTTCCAAATGAAATATCTCCGTCGTATCAAACACTAAAGCAAATCATTTGAATCTGTCGCGCATTAATTCACACACCGTTCGATGTGCAAGCATAATTTAAAGAAACTAATCAAAATGACCATAATTGGCACAAATATGGCTGAATTTCGAATTCAATCACACAAACACACAATTGCATTGTCAAAGCAGCACAGTGGCATCATCAGCAACCAAATCCAAGAGAAAAAAGAACATTTAAACTAAATTATCATCTAAATGTAAGAAGGTTAGAAAAATTTACATTTAAAAACAAACGTAAGATTAAGACTTTTTTGAGATTTTTTGTCGATTCCTATTCATTGTGAAGAATTGCTTAGTGATGTATAATCGGAGAGCAAGCATGTATAAATTAAGCATAACTCAAAGAAAGAAAGTACGCAAAGAAACCAACACTCACACACATTCACGTATCCAGATACAAGAAACATGTTCACCATCCCAAGAGAATTAAAACACATCGTATCTATTTACGTGAAATCAGCATGAAAATAAGGAAAAAAAAAGAAACTTTGATCGTTAAGTCAGAGACAATTTTAAAAACTTATAAAGAAAATAAAAAAACAACACGCAAACATTTTTACGTCATTCAAATTATAATAATTGTGCATGTAGAAACCAGTTCAAGATTTAGGACCATGAGTGTCATAAATTAATTATTCGTGCGGAAAAACAAACAAAAAATATGTGTCGATGCACATATTGACTGAGTGAAAATTGTCAAAATCAAAGAAGGCTACAGCCGGCTTGTGAAAATTGAAATTGAATGTGGCGGCAATGCAACGTAATTCATTTCCGGCATTTGCCATCCACCACACCTTATAAATTTATCCGTTTTTCGACCGAAACATTTCCCAACTGAACAATCGCAATGAACACCAATGGTTCACGGAATGCAAGGAAGGAAATACACAATACTATTGCAGAATTCACATTGATCTTAATTTATTGTCTTTGTTATTTGTACCGACTTGTATATTAAAAACAAATATTGTATTTTTTTTCTGTTTTATTTCTTCTTTTTATGTTGTGTGTATTGTATTTTTTGTTCGACAAAAATAATTAAACTGATGAAACAATTCCATGAAAATTGATTCGGATTTTTTTTTTTTTTCTTACTTTTTTTCCTTTTTGTTTTCAGTTTGTCAACCATTTTCACTCTTTCTTCATTCAATTTTAAAATACTTTTCAACTGGACCTATTTCTTGTGAATAACAATGTATTCAAACGAACACTGATGGACATTTATTGTGAAAAATATATTGCTTTCATTTCTACTGAGTCGTAAATAAAAAATATAAAATCATTTAGTTCAAAATACATCGTGATTTTTGTATTTCATTCCATCAACACATAGAAAATCATTAGATCACATCCATGAAGCGGTTTGCATTTTGCAAGAGTTTGGAGTCAACATTCATAATTGAAAATTTGCTAGGTAAGTTTCAAGCTTAGTCTTGTTGCTTTCGATTCCAAAAATGCGTTGGTAAAATGTTATAATCTTCTAGGATTTTGTGTACTGAACATTTTTCATTATATTCAATGCTGCGAGTTGTAACTTACAAATATTACGTTGAGTTGAGGCAGGTCATCGACAAGGTGATCTCACAGCATAGATCCAGGATTCGTTATTCATGATCTTCATATGTAGAGAATTTATGAAGTAATTTTGTGAAAATGGACTCGCCGTCACATTCAAACCGATAAGCTGGCTAATATAAATAACCACGCTTTACACGTGCTTTGCGTAAAGCGTGACCATTTCCCGCTCTCTCTCTCTTTCTCTCTACTTCATTGGCATTCTCTCATTGGACTTGGAACGTAGAATGGAACCGAAATCAATGAAATTTGATTGTTTCCAACAGAGCACTACGGCTAGTAATCTTTTCTTGATTGCTATGATGATTTCACAAAAGCCGCCATCGTTCAAATTGTAGTGGGTTTGTTAGGGATACTCACTCTCAAGTAATAATGCTTGTTTCAGTTTCAGCATCAACTTTATTCTGTCATTCTTTATTCATTTCATAATTGCATATAGCGGGTGTCGCATGCGCATCATGAGATGCGGTGAGCATGCGACACCGTTAGAGAAATATTCTACAAAATCTAAATGACAACGACAACAATTTTTTCTCTTTCCCATTCTGTTCCAAGGCAAATCAGCCTTATAATGCCAAAAAAAATATTTTAAAAAGAAAAAGGCTCCGTTTAACATTTTCCTTAGACGACCTTAGCTATAATAAAAAAGCGGTTTTTAATGCAGATAAAGCGGTGCTCACACTCATTTCAACCGGATGTTATGTTAGCCAACGGCAACCATCCAACTCTGTACATAAACTTTTTGTTATGAAAGAAACTTAAAAAAAATGACCAAACCTATCATATCCCTGTGTGTAACGAGAAAAAAACACAACCGAAAAAAAAAACAAATTTAGAATTAGAAAAAATAACAACTTTTGAATCAATCTAGAAAGTGATGCATAATGTACTATTGAATGAGAAGCGGGTTATTTACAAATAAAACTAACTGACAAAACAAAGACTCTATGTTTAGATATATATTCTTTACAGAATTTTTTTTGCTAGGCATTAAAATATTCAGTATGCGTCAGCGCTCAAAAAATAACAGAACACGACGACATTCGACATATTACAGAAAAAGAAAGCTAATTAGTGATTGAATTGAGATTTAGACTCTCCGCTAAGCAATGCCCATGAAGTCGCAAAATATTTCCACATGTTTGCAATTAATTCAAAAGGCAGCAATAATACCAACAACCTTAGTTATGGTTTTATGGCACATAGTTTTTGTCAAATTTGCCTCATATTGCCATTTATGACTGTGTTGCACCGAATACATCTATTTAGAATGGAAAGTCGACTAATTAAAAAAAAAACTATTTTACTTGAAAATAATTTCACTCTATATTCGGTTTAAATAATCAGAACAAAGTCATATAATCCTATTATAGCGATAAAAAAAAAAGATCAATCATATATGTGTCTCGTTCCAACACACACTGTGAACAAAAGCATATATTTGAAAATTTTACCTAGAAAAATGACGTTTCTACCTTTATGCACAACGAGAAAATATATTCAGAGGATTGAATGTGTCTTTCAAAAAGAGAATCATTACAAAAAAAAGTGTAACGTGGTCATGTGTATATTGTTCTATGACTACAAAGGAAGGAAAGAATCTAAAAAGCGAGTGTGTTACAAAAGAATTGTTATTCTTTACATTTTTCTTGGACATTTTGGTTCTGATCATTTTAGTAATACTTTTGCTTAAGAGCAAACCAAACGATTATAAGTTTCTTTCAGATATATTGTTTGTTCATATTGTTTTCATTTTATGAAAAAAATGAAATTATTCATTGCATTTTTGGTATTTATCATCGCAGTATATGCTGCAAATAACAATGATTCTGAAGGAAAATCGTAAGTATCGATAGTTCTTTATAAAGAATTGGACACTTTAATTTCAATTATCGATAAAGTATTCGAGAAATGATTTTTTAGTTAAAACTAAATCGTACCAAAACTGAATTTTTTTTACAAATACATGAAAATCAATTTTGAAATTTATTTAGTGCCACAGAGAGAAGTACGTTCAACGAGTCTATACTTTTTACAGCTGTTAAAAAAGGTTTGTTCACCATATGACTTGATTTCTGAAAACGAAATCAAAATTATTAATATGAATTTATACAGGAAACGTTACGTTGGCCAAATCTCTATTTGCGAATGGTGTAAGGACTAATTCCGAAAAAGATTTCAAACTTCTCGAGGAAGCTGTTCAAAGTAATACAGTCTTATAATAACGTAATAGTTGAAGTTATATTTCAGAACTTATTTTCTATTTATTAAGGTGATTCAATTGAAATGGTCCAGCTGCTCATTGATAATGGAATAGATCTCAATTCGAAAGATTATTCCGGGGATTCTTTTATTCATAGGTCCATCTGTTCAGGTAATTTACATAGATTTATCGTGAATATGATTTAATATTTTTTATTCGAAATCAGGTCGTGATAATGTACATTACGTGGAAATTTTAACAATGCTTATTAAAAATGGTGCAAATATTGATGCTGACATCGAATTAATGCTTGCATGTGCTTTTCATCGCCGTAAGTTTTGAAAGCAAAATTATAATTTTAAGCAAAAGTACTAAATTCAAATTGCAGGGTATAGGAAAAACGAAAAAATATTGGACTTACTTTTTGCAAATGGAGCCGATATCAACCACCCATACTATCTGAATGGAAGAACGTTGTTACATTTCGCTATTGAGACAACTGACCCTTCTCGGTTCAATATGGAGTATTTTTTCAAATTCTTGTTTAAATATTTAATACGCAAAGGTGCCGATGTTAATGCCAGAAACGACCAAGGATATTCCCCACTCCATGTGGCTGCAAATAAAGGTAATAATAGTGTGATTTGTAGCAAAGTAAAATGCGGAATTTAACAAAATTTGAAAAATATTTTTTATTTAATGTAAATAGGAAATGAAATAATTGCTCAAATGCTGCTTGAAAACGGCGCAAAAGTTAATATGGAAACAAACAATGGGACCACACCGCTTACTTTAGCCATTAAAAATTTCAAAAATGGTAAGCTAGGAATAATTGTTTCTTCAACAGAGCCAAATTAAATTGTATACTGTTACAGGTAATATGGGTATGATAAAATTACTAATTCAAAACGGTGCGATCGCCGATATTGGCTTAATGAATTGGCTGCTTGATGGCATTAAGGTATTTGAAGAGCTACAAAAATTCATGGGATGCGGACAATCCACATTAAATTATTTAGAATAAATCAAAATATTGCCATCGAAAATATGAGCAAATTTACTTGCGTTGTAATAAAGTTGTATACGATTTCAAACAGGTGTGCCAATCAAACAGGTGTTGTGCGTTTTAATTACAATTTCAAGTTATTTTGAAAACAAATATCCTAAAGCCGCATTTCTGAACGATATAATGCGAGTTACACCGATTAAAGTTACATTATTGTTGAAACGTTCATAACACGTCTCAATTATGTTTTTGTGCTGACTAACTTAGAAAGCATGGATGCAGCACGTTTTGTTTTTTATAAACATTGAAGAATTATCAAAAAAAAAATTCATATAAATTAGCGTACTTCTATATTGTGGGCACAGTAAGATTTTGTTACGAACTAGACAAGATGAAGGCATTGGTTGTTTTTATTCTCTTCACGATTTCAATTGAAACATACAGAAGCTCAAAAAAAAGATGAATATTCAAATTTTGGCAAATTCGCCGAAATGTCTTCGGGTAGGGCGATTTCAATTGTAGATTTTATGTAGTTTAATGTAGTGTATTTACTTCTTTTATGTAGGAACAATTTTTTTGAGTAATCGGCTATCGAAAAACCGCTCCAAAATGGGGATACTCAAATCTTGGTTAAAAAACGAATTTTCCATGAATCAAATGTTTTTTCGAATGGAGAATGGTTTCAAAAAATTGTAGATAAATTGTAGAATTCAAATCAATTGTCTGTTTTCAAATATGTCTGCCCGTTCGTTCGATATCGGGACGAGTTATGAAAATTGGTCCAAAATCGGTAATACTCAAATCTTGGCCCCAAATCGAACATTGGACCAATTTTCATGACTCGTCTCGATATCGAACGAACGGGCAGACATATTTGAAAACAGACAATTGATTTGAATTCTACAATTTATCTACAATTTTTTGAAACCATTCTCCATTCGAAAAAACATTTGATTCATGGAAAATTATTTCCATTGGTACCTTTGGAGGTATCACTTATACCTTTGCCACAACTACACTACTTGACATATTGAGCTCAAATTTGGCTGAGATGTTTTTTAAGGTTGTACCAACTCAGGAAAAAAATACTTTACACGATACCTATACCTGAAGCGGCTAAAATGATGAGTTCCGGGTACTTTATTGTCAGAAGGTATAATTCAATAAATCAATAAAAATATTCATCATTTTTTTTCCAAACTTTGTAACATTTCATTCATCTTCAACTGAACTATTGTTGCTCTAACCAAGATCGCTTAATAAACGGAGAAAAACAACACGCAGCCCTCTAGGCGAGGGACACTCAAAACACTCATCGTACATGTATCAAGCGGGCACTATTGATGCGTTCATTTGTGTGAGTGTGATTGTGTAAACGACAATGTTCGTGTTTAATATGTGTACGATGACAGCTTCGAGCATTCCACGCGTAGAGGAATCTTGGCGTCTTACATCAAATCTTTACCATGTATTTGTATACGAAGAAAGCGACCTTGCTCTAACAAATAACAGAAATCTCGTTTTGAAAGTGGACTCACAGCAAATCATCACCGTTGACGGTCATCGTTTGAGATTTTTTGTGAAGAATTTGCGGCGACTCTAACAGCTTCCCTGTGAGCCGTTACAAGACGCTAACCAAATTTTACAATGGTTACTCGATGCATTTGTCAAAATGCTGTGATTTTCGAACTCTCGGTCCACATGATGTGTGTGTGTGTGTGCAGAGAAGCTGCTAGTGTCGCTGTAAAGTTGATTATATTCATCAACTCAAGCTGCACAGGGCTGAAAAAAGTTACTCAAAATATTCGAGGATTCAATGTTGTTGGTTTAGAGATGTCATTGGCTGTCTTCTTGTTGTTACGGCAATTTATGTATAACTCAAATATTGAAAGTAAAAATGGAGTCCAACAACCACGGAAACATGACAAGCGATATGAAAAAAAATCGAATTTAATTTTCATAGTTCACATTTATTTATTGATGTTCATTTGGGTACATCGTATTTGGTTCCTCTTTATTTCTTCTGTGGTTTGTTCTGTATTTTTGTTCAACAAAAATTATGAAAATATTGGGACATTTCTATGAAAATTGATTCCGGGGATTTTGTTACACATTTTTGTATTCAGTTTATTGAACACTTTCATGTAATTCTCTGCATCATTTTCAATTTTATGTGGCTTACTCCTCTCTTCTTGTTCTTCAAAATTTGATTGAAACTGATACAAAAAGCGACTGATGGGCATTTTTTTGGGAAATTATTGCTTTCATTTCGACTGAGTCGTAAAATAAAATTTGATTTTATCAACTAATGTTTGAACATTGGAATTTTTGTAGAAAAAAACACATTTTCATTTTGTATTTCAATTTTTCAAGTGGTAAGTAATCCACCTAACCAACTAATTGTAACCTTTTTCTTAAATAAAACCCTAACGAAAAGTAGCAAATGTCGCATTCGAATTTTATCATATTTCTTTTTCTTTTTTTTCTTCTTTTTTTTCATAAAATCATAATAAAATAGTCAACAATTTATTCATAGATTTTGTTTGTTTGTCTAAAAGGCTCAACGAATGATTAAAATTTCCTTGAAAAGCATTAACAACTTATTATTTTTCTTCTTTTTCCCTAATAATCAGGCATTAATTTGAATATCAATAAGGATTTTCTTCAGTGCTTCCGAAAGATAGAATTTTAAAAAAATGAGCTATGTTCCTTGGTCCTTTTTTATTCAGCCAAAATAACGATTGAAAATTATAAATTAATTTTTATTTCATCTAAATAAATAACGTTTTGTTCACATTTTCTTCAATTTCTTTATAAGAATTGTTTTTAACGCGCATATTTCGAGGTAAGCGAATTTGTTTAATAATTTTGAATAATCTAAAGCCAAATTTTTCTAAAGGCATTTGTATTCAATTGAATACATTTTTTTTCAACATTAAAAAAACGAAACAAAGCATTCTGAATCGCACATCAAGTTCATTTGAACGATCGAGGAGCTATGTCCACATAGTACTTTAAGGTGTTGATTTTTTTTCTTTTGTTTTTAATAAATTATTTCACACAATACGTTTGCAGGGAGGTCTGATTTCAATCGCGGAAGACACACAAATATCCGGCGCGAATGCGAGAGAAAAAAAACATTAACATACGTAAAAACTAACATAAATTAATATGGAATTGTAGACGAAAAGGCAAATAAATGTTAAATGGTTGTTATTCTTTTTTTTTCATTTCTCTTGTTGTTGTTATTCTCTTTTGGAAATTATCTACCTAAATCTCTTGACTAATGCATTTTGCGGGGAATTCCTTTTATTTTTCGATTTGTTTGTTCGTTTTCATTATCAAAATTTGTTGCATTAAAATGAAGGACAAAATTCGAAAATAAAATCCTAAACTCATTCGAAGTTTCATGCTAAATTCAATGAAAATGTGTCAAAATCAAGTGAATTTACAAAAGCTAATCAATCGATTGAATGTCGCCATTTCTTTTCCTTTGTTCTCGATCACTTGGATCACAAATCTGTCTCTTACTTTCGCAAATCACCGTTTGGTATTTTATTTCCTATTGTGCATTGGAATGTGATTTTCGACAATTATCGGGTTAATTTTGGTTTGCATGTGTTTCTTGCATCCTTATAAATTGTATCTCTTTGTTCTTAAATCGACAACGTTTTCATAGAGTTCTTAAGTTCATAGATAAGAAATAGTATTGTTTTATTTTTTATTTGTGTAAATGTAAAAATATCTATGAAGTTTTGTGTCTCTCCATATATGTATAACCATACATCATAGCCATTTGTTTGTTTGTTTGTTTTGTTGGTTGTTTTTGTATAGATATTTTTCTTGTTTGTTCTTCAGTTATGCTACTTATTTCAACGATAAAAAAAATGTATGTGTCGCAAAATAGCGTGAAAGTTAAACATGTTTTTTGGTCTGTTGCGATTTAATGTTTGTGTTGTTGAGATTGTTGGAAGCGGAATCGTTGTTTGATTTCACATCATTGCTACCATTCTCGGCCGGTGTCGTATTGGATTGCGTTTGTGCTGAACTATTACTGTTTGCCACCAATTCGGACGATTCATCTTTGCTGAAGGTGGTGAACTGGAAAATCTTCTTGGAAAATTCCGGTGATACGATCTGTTGATTGACCAGCCAAAATCGGCGCGCTGTTAACATGCAATTATCACGTGCACTGCCAATGCAGCCATAGAGATCCGAGCATATATCCTCCAATGAACTGTACTCATTCGGTATAATGCCATCAACGGAGCTTTCAAAATAGCTAAACATTGGAAACCATATTCGTGTGCGTGTTGAATCATGTGATGTTAATGCCTATTGAGTAAAATAATGGAAAATCCGCTTAGAACCATAGGTGGTGTCATTTTCATTTGCCGGCACAATGGCGTGCAATTAGGGTGGCGAGAACAACGTACCTGATTATTAGCCAGTGTGTGATAGTATAAGAACAATCTTGAGGTGATATAAAATGCAACAAACACATCAATGGAGTAATGCTCATGTGCGGCCAAAATGAAGAATATACCAAACATATTGAGTAGCCAGGTCATCGTATGCAAAAAGTACAGATGACGCGGTGTATCTGTGGGAAAAACATGCATTACATTCACGATATTTTGCGTGTTTCATATTTTCAATTTCTCTTTTTCTTTTGTGGACACTTACATTCTGTAATGAAGAAGTTTAATATGGTTAGTGCAACGGTGTGACCGCTAAACATATAATCACCACATGTGCGAACACCCTGTATTGACATGCCAAGTCCACTCCAAATTGTATACGCTCGTGATACGCGCAAAAGTATCGACTCACCAATCGGCAAACTAAAAATGAAAAAACGACAACAACAAAAGAAGAAATAAATGAATGATTGATTGAGAGAAGGTCGCGTGTGTGCTACAATTCAATTAAGAAAAAGATCTCTCTCGTGAGTTCAGCACATACTTGGAATCGTCGACAACATAGTCATCGGGTCGGCATTGCAAATGTGTTCCTGGCACGCTCAATGACGTTATCAACATTGTAACGCATCGCAACAAAAACACCGTTCCGCTCAATGCAAAGAAACGACGCAATAGCACGAAACGATGCTTGTGCACGATCAAAACGCACGTCCAAATGAAGAACAACGATGTTCCCGTTATTTCGCACATATGAAATGCCCATGGGATATGCGGCACATTATCCAAGAAAATATCCGGCAATGGGGGATAACGCTTCATATCTGGTACACGCTCGTGTACAACCACCATCACAAATGCTGTTATCCATGTCACCAAAAATGCATAACCTTTAAGAAGAAACGAAAAAAAAAATAGAAAAATTGGTTGAAAAAAAGATGTAAATTTGAATCGAAAGTCATTTTCGACCACAAAACATGATCTCATTGCATTGAACTCGCTCTCTTCCAAATTCCCGCCTTTCTACATTCGCCGCAGCAGACATCTTGGATATTCCCTTTCACCAAACGTCAAAGCGAGTATTGTGTTTTTATTGTTTCGTACACCGCACATCGTTCAAATGTCAAAATTCGTTTGTTTGAATCAATCCATTTGATTTGGAAGTATTCGATGTCCGTGTTGTCGATGTAAAGTTATGTTTATTTTTTGTTTAATTTGATAGTGTAAACGGATTGTTATCGAAAATAATTCGAGGAAAAAGAACGACAATAAAAATGTGCGACGACGATGAAATGACGGATTTGAGTCAAGCAAATACTGAAGGTCCTGACTCGCAATTGAGCACCGATCCATCGATTGGTTCAAGTGGTCAAATCGAAACAAAATCTGAACCATTCGGACGAATAACCATTTCCAAGATCATGAGAAGACGGTATGGCACGACGAGACAAGTTGTACGAAACAAAGCTTCGGAGCAAATATTTATTTTGGGTAAGCAGACTAACTTTAATTTGCATCGAAACTGTGACTACAATTTCGTTTGTATTGCGCATAGATTTGGTGAAAGAAAGAACAACGTTTGGACGAAAAGGCGATTGTAGCGTTTCGGATTACATTCACGAAAGCAAAATAAACGAAATTTCCGGCATTCACTTTTCCATCGTAAAAACGGATGTGAACAATGCGTTGTGCCCAATTTTTATTGAGGTAAGAACCAGGTGGAAATGATTTGCTCTCTTTTTTTGCAATTTTTGTTGTTTGTTTTGCACTATTTGCAAACGATCGATCTTCCATATTTGTTTTCTTTCACTCTTTGTGTCTCTTCACATTCTTCGTTCTATTGTTTGGTGTTTTCTATTGTTTAATTTGTAAACTTTGTGCTTTGACAGGATTCCTCGATGAATGGAACATATGTACGGCAGAAAATTAGCGATACGAATGAAAGGACTGTCGAGCGAATTGATGAAAAGATCAAACGACGAATTCTTGCGCACAATGATCAAATATTAATCGAAAGATGCCCGACGATCTGTTTCGAATTCCAATCGTTTCAATTGGTACCAAATGATCTGCCGGCAGACATAAATGCTGATTATCACATTGGCAAGGAGCTGGGCAGGGGAGCATGTGGTGTGGTGAATTTTGTTCAAAATCGACGAACGTGCAAATTCTATGCACTGAAAATCACACGCAACGAAAATGAAAAGAGCATCAGCACAATGATGAGAGAGGTAGACATACTGAAGAAACTGAATCACCCGTGCATTTTGCATTTGCATAAAGTTAAATCGTACACCGATTCCGTGGCAATTCTCATCGATTACATGGAGGGAGGCGATCTGTTCACTCGAATCAGAGGCTGTGGTCACTTTTCGGAAAACTTCAGCAAATTTATATTCTATCAAATTTGCTGTGGTGTTGCACACTTGCACGAACAAAAAGTGACTCATCGTGATCTCAAACCGGAGAATATTTTACTGTCCACCGCCGACAAATATACTCTGGTCAAAGTGGCTGATTTTGGCCTCAGTAAGTGCACCACTTTCGACTCCGTGCTCAAAACGCAGTGTGGCACTGTACACTATTTGGCGCCGGAAGTGCGACAAGGCACACAGTATACGAACAAAGTCGATATCTGGAGCATCGGCGTCATTTTGTACAACTGCCTCACTGGTCTCCACCCGAGTGTTAAAGACTCTCGTGGAAACCATCTTATTAATCGAACGGAAAGCGTTTGGAACGACGTGACAGAAGATGCTCAGAACATCATTCGCGAAACATTGCAAGTCAAAGCCACCGAACGGCCATCGGCAAAGACACTGCTTGAGAAAAGAAACTGGCTATCAAAAGAGAACCCAATCGTTCGACAAGCCATTCAAACCATTGAAAACCCCACCAATAAATGATTTGTTCAGTTTATCATTTAGATTATAAATAAAAGCGTTGATTTTTTTTCTATATTTAACAAAACCAACAGTCGTTTGTAGATTTTAATCAACATTTGCCTCGTAATAATGTCAATCAATTTCAAATGGTTCAATTAAAAAAAAGAAAGACCGATAACGAATAAGCTCATTTAACTTGAAATGCATCAAAACAAATCGAATCGTCATAGAGATTGAGCACGTTTTTGCTTAATATTCTCTTTTCAGTATTTGTATCTCGAAGTCATTGACATTAACCTAGAAAACATTTTCGTTACCAAAGTAACAACAGATATACAAACTCGTTTCCGATTTGATATTTCGCGCGTAACTTTTGTGTGGGATAATGATATATATTGAATATAGCACGCATACGAACTGAGTAACGTTTGACGTTGTGTCAATGCCGTGAATTGTGTTGGTGAATCAGCTGTTTTTCGTTAAATCGTTTTGAATCTCTGCCACTTTACAGATTCATTCTTTGTCGTCATTCGACATTCTCATCTTTCTGTCTCTCACTCACTATCAAATGCATGCATCAATTGTGTTTCACCTATCGCAGTCATGAAATTTAACTATACCCAAATCAGCGTTCATAAGTGGAATGAATGCTTCAAATGATAATTCAAATTTCTAAATAGCACTTCTCTAGCTGTAGATGTCGTGCTCGGTGTGTGAAATTTTAAGTGTTTACTCATGATTTGGTTGTGTTCACGATTATCGCAATTTATTTATATAAACAATTTTTTTTGTTCCCGCTTGCGGAATGAAAACGTGTGCGCATTTGGCTCTCGGTCGATCGATAGATAGAGGTGGTACAGAAGCATGGGGCATATGTGTGTGCTTACCGTGTGTCAATGCATGCACATACGTTTTTCAAGATAATTATTCATGTGACATATTTGTCCATGGTTTGATTTTGCGATACCGCATTATCATGAATTTCAAATGAAGTGCGTAAATGCAATCGATCGCAAAATATTTACAATAAACACAACAAACTCTCCCTATAAACCGCTTAAAACTCGAATCACATCAAGTGAAACACAGCATTTTATTTACCTCATCATCGTTATAGTTGTTGTTTTTTTCTTATTCATCTTTTTTTTCCTACTATTTTGCCAATGCAGCAATAAAACTAAATTTAAATTTTGCATTTGCACAAATTGCTTTGTGTGAGCGGTGGCGTGTGCGCCGATGTATGCTTGTGTACTAGATATATAGTGTATGCAAACGGTAAACAACAGAACGAGGTACGCAATTTTATGGGCGACTATTTGTCGACGCGCACTTTTTTCCGTCTTTTATTTTCTCCCTCTCTCTCTCGCACCAGAGAAAGAGTCGATTAGTGTTCACATTGATAAATCCAGCAAATACAAATCGACATTTAAACGATAAAACTGATGACGAAGCGGAACTGTTGCAACACATTTGTGGATTTTCATATTAGTCAATCGAATTGGGGACATTTTCTTCTTCTTCTTTCTCGGTTACTTTACATCGGCATGAAACATGTGAAAACTATCAGAGATATTGTCAAATCAATTGTTTATATAATATTTCATTACTTCATATTCGACAATTTCGTCGTTGCGACAACAATTCACATCAATTTTTCACGTGAATCGCAATAAATCTCGAACACAAAAGAGGTGTTGATCATACAACAGAATTGATTATAGAGCCAAACATCGTCATCAACATTTCAAACCTTTGAACTGATACAATTGGCACAAGAAACACATTTTTTTGTTCGCTTTGATGTTTTTCTCGGCATTTTTTTTTCTTCATCGATGATTGTTGTTGTGAAAAATAAAACCGTGTCGTTTACCACTTGAAATTGAATTGTTGTCAGTAATTAATCTCGAGCTTAGCAACTCTTGAAAACACATGTCAGTCATAATGGTTGGCAGTTTTATGGCTTTTGTTTTCTTCTTTAATCGCTATTTAATCGGTTTGGGTGGTTTTGCGTTTACAGTGCGATGTCCAAGTGTTTTGGCCGTCGCTTCAACATCAACTTGGATGCATGTTTCGGGTCGACATGGAAACAAAAACACACAATATATTATATGACTCACCTAAACTAATCATAGTTTTAAATATTTCTGGTTTAATACTGGTGGCACGTCCGTCGATGGATAGCGGCGGTGATATTCGTTCCATGTCATGGAAACCGCTGATATCCGAACAACATGAGAAATGATGATGGTGATGATGGCCATGACTATGGGGTTGCTGCTGATGTTGACTCACATATCCACCAAATGCTGGCGGTGGCGGTGGTGTCGGTTCAACTAATCCTAAATTCACTAAATTCGTTTGATTCTCTTTCTGTAGTTGTCGCACAGCAATCCAAAAATGCTTAAGATCGCCCAATCGCAAATTCGAGTATTTCAATTTTAAATCACGAATATCTCGTTCGCTTAGCGCTAACAAACTTTTGCCGTCAACACGTTCGTCGTGTATACATTGCAAAAATTTTGTGTCACTAATTTGCTCTCGTTTTAAATACTGTGCGACATCGTTTTCGGTCCAATTTAGCACATTCAACGTATCACTGCCCATTTTGTTAAAATAAACGCGAAACTGTTGGGTTTTATTTCAATTCAACTTTTCTCGCTCTCGCACTCTCTTGGCTACACTTCAAACGACCAAGTTTCATTCAAATTCATGAATTAACATGCACATGAACGCATGTTATTACTATGCTGAATGAATGCAAATGGATTTTTTTTTGCGCTCCTATCTTGTCTATCGTATTGGAAATTTGTTTCAACAGAGATTTGATTGTTTTGGCTTTCCAACTGAATGTCCCACACAAGTCTGCATCAACCAAATTGTTCACACCACTCAATTTCACTTTTCGTACATTCGGAGAAAGAAAACAACAACTGTGTACGAAGGCTGGTGTAAAAAAATGTGTATGTGCAAAACGAGAGAGACCAGAAGAAATGTGTTGTGCGTTACTTAATCGTACGAATTCAAGACTAATTACTACATTGCTCATTGATCAAACGTCAAGTGAAAAACATATGCATCGAATGAGCTAGGCACATGCACGTACATTCAAACAGTGGTGGTGCTTCAACCGCAGCACACCGCACTGGGCTAATCAAATAGAAGATAGAGAGAGAGAGACATACACGTATGCACGCACATACACTCGCATCGTACACGTCAGCGTTGCTCCATTTACCGTTATACATGCACGTTGTGTTGATTGTAATGTCAGTCTTTTAGGAACAAACCATCACACAGTCAATTCGGAGCGAAAATTGTACAGGCTTCGCTCTTTTAGAGATGGCAACGCAACGAAACGTCAACCAACGGACACACGTTCAATGTGTTGGAAACCACTATCTCTAGTGAGATTCCAACCAAAATCACGCAGAGCGGTAATTTTAAATTGAACGTCGTTCTGTTGACGTATTCTGTTGATCTTTAAATGCTTTATTTACCGCAATTTTGACTATTTAATTGGAATATTCACCTCATTTACTCTACAAATTGGATTCTATTCCGAATTGAATGCAACTGTGAACGATATATTTTTGTTTTGATTGAATTCATACATTCATTCTGTAGGCATGAAGAACATTCACGCAATCTAGAATTTGTTCTTGACCCTCATTCAGTCAATCAAGTTATTCAAAACGGAATATAGGTAAAGATTTTTTTCGTCGTTGTACTGTTACCTTTTTAGATGCGATTTGAAATGTTTGCAATGTGTGTGTGATTCAAATGAATTTATTCCGAATTTCATCAACATGGAATGTGGGCTAATGAAAGTAGGTCACATGAATATTTTGGGCATCATGTTTATCCATTTGTCAACATGATGAAGATTGACAACATTCACCAACATAATACAATGTGTGTTTGGTACCTACGTCGGGAGAGGGGAAGACAAAATAATGGAGGGAAGGGGTGAGGCAAGAAATTTGTGTAATAAACATAAAATGCACATTGTTATTATAATGTGAACGTGCACTTTATTTCCGATTTTTTGCTATTTTTTTTATGTTTATTCTTTTTTTCAACATAATGGTAATGGTGTGTGTTTATGTGTGTGTGTGTGTTCCTTTCGTGTATTTGTTTTTTTTTATGTCGCCGTTGATTTATATCAATCATTGCCGATAGATTTGAATAATATAGCTTAAAAATGTGACGGAAAAAAAGAAAAAAAAGCGATTTCAGTCAATGGCTGAAAATGTGTTTTGATCAATTCAGTTGTTGATCGACGGGGAAATGAGTGGATTGAGGCGCTTTCAGAACAACAAAAAACCATACAATAAATGTTAAATGTCTTTTAACATGCAATTACAATAGAATAAATTGATTTAAAAATAATTTGATAATCTTGTGTTTTTGTTGTTGTTCTTGTTTTTTTATCTTCATTTTCCGAATATAATTGTTTTTATACGTGTAACAAAAAGAAAAACAAAGAAAAGCGGAAAAAAGCCAAGCAATTTCATTTCGTCTATAATTATTTTTCTTCCGAGAGGAAAAAAACAGCCACCAAATGTGTGGACCTGGACACCCATTAAAATATGAATTGAATTTTCATTTTTTTCCATTATATGGAAAAAAAAAGATGCGCAAATTATTGCTTTGGACTCCTTCTCATTCTGACGAAGGGTTCGTTTCATCGAGGATTTCAATCGAATTGTCTGTTGTTTGATGAAAATGCCGTTTTCGTGCTTCACATCGCACACATTTTCATCAGAATCATCGACAAGTGCTTTCTTTTTATCTCCTTCTCACTTCGTTCGCGCACCCATTCGTAGGGCTTCGATTGCATCGTCGAGGCAGTGTGTTGCGCATATAATTCATATACTTGTAAATTTAATTACAATAGCTGATCCGATTAACGTTTAGAGTAAATTCAAAATTCGAGAATATTTGTTTGAAGTTCTTTTTCTTGCGATTTCTTTGTAGTAGTTTTTTTCTTTCAATTGTTTTCTCATACTTTGCATGTATGTACATAAACTAAAATTGAGTTTTCTTATTTTTAGAAAATGTGTGTGTTTTTTTTTTAAATGGATCTTGATTAAATCAACATTCATTTTTAATAGTTTTAAATCACCGTTTAGTAGAATTTTTCATTTCTTTAGTTTAATGTATTTCATTTTCCAAATTTCCCTTTGTTTCATCTGTACTACTACATGTCCAACGAGTGGTCAACGTTTTCTATGAACAATTCAAACACCGGCAGACAAAGAAATCTGTTGAACGATTGGAATTTCAAATTCATTTCAAACAGAGGCCACTCAGCACAATTTGTTTATCATTCTTTTTCGTTATTTCTTTCATTTTTTTGCGTATGCATTTCTTTAAGTGTATGTAATGTATAATGTGTGTGTGTGTGCTTATTACTTTATTGTTTATGTGTTTGTTTCTCCCTGCGAAATAGCTGCTTACTTAAGTAGATTTTTTTCTTTATATTTTAAATCTTCATATTTTAGTTAAGTTGTGAATCGAAATTGATTTCGTAGTCGTGTTGTTATTGTTGTTTTTCTTCCATTTAGTCTTTGTTGTAAGCCGATGTGTCCATTGGAGACGCTGGTTGTGTCAACGCATTAGTCGAACCGAATGGCATACTCGAATTGCTAATATTTGCTGGCAGTGTAACATTGTGTGAGCATATATTCACTGGATTTGAGCTGCTACCCGATGACATGGACGACATCACATTCGGTGCTGATGTGTTCAGGCAAAGTGATGTGGTTGGCACAGCTGGTTTAATGAAACGCTCGCTTGTCCGTCGGCCCTGAAATGAAAATGAGAAAATGTCGGTCAATCAATCAATCTTTTTTGATGTGGAACTGAGTTGGAAATTCCATGAAAATTAAAAAAAAAAAAAATCACCAATAGTTGACCACAAGCATAACAACGTCCAGTGGCCGCACTGCCAGGGCTCAATGGACGACTACTTGACGATGGGCTATTTGGTACCGGGCTACTGATTGTGCGCTGTCGATGATTTGCCAAATTAAAGTTTTCATTGTAGAAGCGCTCTTCGTCCATTTCTAATGAGGATTCGGATTCGGATAGGTGTCGACACAATCGTTCGCGTCGCTCCACTTCGGCCTGTAGTTTTTGTTGTAAGCGTAGATTTTCTTCGCGAATTGTTTTCTCTTCTTGGGCAAATTGCTGCATCTTTTGATTGGTCTCCTTTTGAGCGGCCATCAAATTGCTGCGCAGCCGCAACACTTCCGATCGCAAGTGTTGAATGTGTGAACTGAGATTGGTGGCGGTGTCACCGTTGTTGATGTCTTTGAATGTTGTCGGATCGGAAACCGGTTCATCCAATTTAATTTGCAGAGATCGTTTTTCCGTTTCCAATTTATCCATTCGCTTCCACAGTTTATTCACCAGAGCCTCCTGTTCTTGTTCTAATGTATTTTCTAATTCGACCATTTCGCGGCGCAATTGCTCCAAATTCGATTGTTTGGCTGATGTTTCGGCCTCGAGTTTTTCTATTTTACGCATCAATTTATTGACCAAACATTCTTGCTCCTGTTCCAGCGTCTGTTCCAATTTGCATTTCTCCTGACGCAACTGATCCAATTTCCGGGACAAATCATTGGTCAAACATTCTTCCTCAGTCTCATAATGATGGGCCAATGTTTCTTTTTCCTTTTTCAGTGCTGTAATCTTCTTCAGCAGTGTATTCGAAATGTACTCCTCCTCTTGTTCGGCTTTTGCTTGCTACAAAACAGACAACAAACACACAATATTGAAAGGTCAAAAACAAAAGATCGCGCTATTTTAAGCACAAATAATAATAGGTTTCTTACAATGATCACTGAAGCCTGTCGAAGTGATCGATTCTCCTCTTGCAATACTTTGACGCGTATTTTATACGTCTCCAATTCTACCTTAAGTACTCTGTGTGAACGAGAATCATTTTGAAAAAAAAAGGGAATATTTTTTATACACACACGCGATTACATCACAATTATTTCGTTAATTTAATAGATTTGTTTGTCGGTCGGTTGGTCGGTTGGTTGGACGATCGGTCGCGCGACATTGACCTCACACTCACCTATTCTGTTGAGTAAGACTTTCGATGCGTTTTTGTAATTGTTCGCGTGATACAGGACTTGGCGGTAACATAACCCCACCATCCAACGAGCTCTCCGATTCACATGGGCTATCCATTGCGATTGCTTGGCTGAAACTGTCAACAACGAAGAAGAAGAAGAAAAAAAAAACAAAGAGAGTGAAAATAACAGCGAAACGAAACAAATGATCAAAACACTAGCAATATATAATCGGTATAATAGCGCATATGGAAATTATTTATTCTGATGTTGTATTGTATGTACGCGCGCGAACGACAAAGCTGCTTGCTTAGTTGATACGATCAACTTAATTCTGGGTGCTTATTCGACAACAACAACGACGTCGGCGACGGCGACGATGGCTGAATAATGAAAAAAGCAGCAGCAGCAGCAGCAGTAATAACAATAACGACTCGGGTCATTCGCATTTGATATGTAACAATCAGTGAGGCAAATATTAGTAAATATTATCAATGATTACAATACTTCAGATTGTTAATTAAGTCAACAAAAGGAAAACTTGGTAAACAGTCCACAAAAACACACTTTTTCTATTATACACAATTCGGCTCCTCGTATTTTGAAATAAATTTATTTCATTCTTTCTCTGTTACTGTGTATGTTTGAGAATAGAGATTAAATGGTCAACTGCAAGTGATTGAAATGATATTTTCGTGATTTTGCTATCAAATCAGGGTAAAAATAAAATTAGGTAAGAAGAAGAAGAAACCTTTTTTTTTTGAAAGACGCACAACGCAAATTGAGTCACAAATGTGTTGACCGACACCGTGAGCGTCGTATTGCAATTGCAATACCAAGATGAGGTCGTACCAATGGGTATATGCGATTTGTGTCGTCGATTTTTCTTTTCATTTTGTCTTCCTCCGTGTCCATGTCGCCATCAAGCAAAATGTGAAAATGAAAGTACATCGTATTCGTTTTGCCATGTATTCACGTTACTAATCTTCTGTTGCAATAGCTTAAATTACACTTTGGCGACGAAACACACAAATGAAGACACATCGGCAAGAAAGAAAAAAAAGGATCTGCGTCGTGTCTGAGTCGATGACAGTTGGTAGTTTAGGGCAGGTGCACTACGTACGAGGATAATATGAACATATCGAACGAATTAATTGCATTGTAAATGGAATCGGTCGATGGGCCGAATCAATGTGAATTGTGTGCAATGGGAGATAAAGCGGCGCGCACAATTTATCGCATTCACAAAAACGAAATATCAGCATCAAAACAACAACAACAAAAACAACATATATACTTGGCACCATGCCCACACATTCCCTTTGGCTCGATGACACTTTTTTTGCTAGGCTGTTTCATCTCACTTAAATCAATTGGGACTTTGTTGTTTTTTTTCATGTGTTTCTTTTCTTTCTTACACTTAACAAATTTATTTTTGGAATCTGTGTATGTACCCAAAACGCTGTATGTATTTAACATTTACATGCATATTTACACTGCGTTCAAATCTATCGAAAGCAGAAGGTTTCTTTTTGTGTGTCTTGTTTCATGTAACTTCTTCGTATAAATGTGATAGAGACAAGCATTTGAACAAAAAGAAACGAAAACAGCTTTGGAGATCTAAAAATGGAATCGATTGTGTCCACTGACTTAACATGTATATATCAAAGAAAAAAGGATGAAATGATTTTTTTTCCGACTGTTTATTTGCAGCCAAAATGGTGCATTTCAAAATGCACGACGACACAACACAACACCAATGGATGGATGTGATTTGGAAACGTTATGTCGATTTGCATGTAATAATTGAAAATTACATCAACCATGTTATTTTGATCGTATCAACACTGGAATATGCGAAAAAATCAAATAATCAACTCAAATACGCACTCACTATTGACAATCGATCGTATCGTCTTTTTAATTGTAATTTTGGCAGCGAACGTGAAAATGATTACTTTTCTCCCTTTTGCTTGCGCGATTGCAACGATTAAATTACCATTAATATCGAACAAAAATAATACACCATCATGTATGTTGGATTGTTCCCAAGAAAATGTTCATGTCTGTTTTATTTAATTTTTTTTTCATTATTTTAATTGTACTCACCTTAAAAAACCAGCAGAGACAAGAGCTGAACTTTCAAATAAAAAAAAATCGAGTGTCAGAATAAACCGATTTTCCAACCACAAAATTGCCACTGAATTGCTTTGAAATTGTGTTTGTTCGCACCAAAAAAAATTGTCAAATGTTTTTACTGCACTGTGGTGTCTACGTATTTTTCGTGCACAAATTTAATAAAGAACCGAGAATATATTTTTCACCCGAAATGAAATGATGTCAGCGGAACAGGTAGTTTAATGGGACGCCATATGCACTTTTGGAATTTCTACTGAGAAAGAACAAATGAAATCGAGTAACACATTGGAAGAAGAAGCAGTATTAACTGTGTGTGATACACCAACCGAAGGGAGAGAAGCGAGAAGAAAAAACTTTTTTTTTCCTTTCTTCAGACAGACAAACATGAAAATATAGAAATATGCACAGAGAGAGTGTGTAATGCCAATGTGACGGTTGTGAAAAGCAATGCGGCAATAAACGTCAATCGGAATACACGCGTAGAGCGGCACACAGTCAACACTCTTGATCTGTGTGTATTGTTCATGTATATATATATATATATATATATATATATAATAATAATATATGCATTATCATCGCACCAACCAGTACGGATGGCGTGCGTTGCATTCAATCGAAACATTTACACGATTTCCTATTCATTCATTAGATCGAATGGGTCAAATCGATCAATACAAATGAATAATTATCGTGGAATTGTTGAATTTTTCGTGTCAATTTGAGGATTTCTTTTCCAATTCGGTTGACATGATATGCGTTTCAAAACGCACTTCACACGAAACGTTCATCTCATGTGATTGAGATTGCGTTACATGGGTTTACATCGGTTTTGAGGTTATGTGCAAGCATTGTTCATGACATGAACATTGTTTGCATTTCTTATCTCGCTTCGACCACAGGCATCATTTAGCGATAGCGACACATTAGAAAGGAACAGCAAATTTGGTCGCGAGTATTTGTGCCATGTTCATGACATGATTACAATTCCATGGTGTTTTTTTGTGGTTCGAATCTCCGATTACCACTTTATTTAATTTGAATTACTTGTAGGCCGTTAAATAATTGGTGGAAGAGGCGGTTGCTTCTGCGAAATTTTCTTATCAACATAATCAGTCTGAAGCTGTAATAAAACCGGCGGCTGTGAAAAAAATCAACTACAAAATCACATTGTCTTTTCTGTAAAAGTAACTAATTTATTGATTGATATTTTTAAATTCAAAACATGTACTCGATTATATGTGAGACAAATTGCTCGTTTTTTTCTGCTCCTCCCCTTTTCATTTCGTCTCTGTCTTTCGAATTGTCAACAAAAATGTGGAAGGATAGCGTTGTTCATGCTAACCAAAGCTATTTCAATTTGAATTTCAAAACAATATTCCATGGTTTTTTTTCTTTTGTTTGTTCACTTTACAATTTCCTTCCGCATTGAATTCCATAACAAATGATTAAGTTCAGTGGAAACTTAAATTACTACAAGCAAGATGATCACAAAAAAATCATCCGCAAAAAATGAATCATTGTTTTCTTTTCCATAGAAAATAAATTAAATTTTTATCTTAGGATATCTAACGAAACGTTTCGCTGTGTCATCAGGTTTTACGTCCGTCGCTTTTTTGTTGTTGCTTCACCATTGTCATTGACATTCGCCGCTTTTTTCACGAATATTCGCTTCTTTTGGACTGGTTTCCCTAGTGCCTTTTCGGCAACGATTTGTTGCTGCTGTTGTGACGGTGGTGGTGGTGGTGGTGGTGGTTGTTGCGGCTGAGGCTCAGGCTGAGGCTCAGGCTGAGGCTGAGCCTGCTGCTGAGGCTGCGCCTGCTGCTGCTGCTGTGGAGTTTCCTGCTAATGGAAAGAGCACAAATTTTAAGCTATCGTCCACCAAAATGATTGCAAATCTCGCCAGAAATTTACCTCTGGAATTTCGTTGTCCATTTCTTCTTCCTCCTCGAATTCGCCGTGCTCTTCAGTGAAGTCGGGCAATTCAAGCAGTTTGCCATCCTCAGTTGGCAGTTGAATTTCGGGCAACGTAACATTTCGATTATATTCCACCATTTTCTTTTTGATTAAATTCACTATGTCTTCACGCTTCTTGGTCACAACGAGTGTGTCGAACCAGTTGATTAGTTGCTTAATGGGCAGGCGATAGTTTTTAATTGGATCCTGTGTGTATGAGAATCAATATTATTGTCAAATGTCATGAACTGCTGAATGAAGTTCAGTCGATTGGAAAAAGGTGGAGATGAACGTACCGTGAAAAATGATTCGACGTATTGCAGCACATAGAGACCGCAATCGGTGAAATTCGTTTGTTGAGGAACTTTAATCTGATGACCCTGAATGTTAAATCGCGTAAAATCGTGATCGCTGCCACCTTTTACTTTTGCCCTGTATTCACACGTTAAATAGTCGCGAAGAGTGGCCACGACTCGGGTTCGGGATGCACCCGCCAGCGAATCAAATATCAAAATGCATGGACTGCAGCGAGAGAGAGAGAGAGAGAGAGAAAAGGAGAATCAATTATCTAATAAAATTGATATCAACGGAAGGAAGTGGTAAAAATTGCTCACTGTTTAATGGCTTGAGTGGCTGGCTGTGGTTCGATTGTTTCACTATCGCTATCGTCACTCTCCATTTCGCTGTCATCACCCTCGGCCTCATCACGTTCACTTTCCTCATCGAGGCAAATCGAGTCCAATTCCTTCTTTGAAACCGGAGTGATGGTTGTATTGCCGATTTGTAGGGCGACCGATTCTTTTCGCTCGGCCGTTGTCTTTTTCTTAACGATCGGCGTCAACTTAACCGCTTGATTGCCAGCTATTGTGACCGGTCCCCGTAGCGATGGGAAGCAGATGATGGCCAAATACCAATGCGACTGTTGATTGATTGGAACGATGATAAAATCCTTCTCGAAAATATTGACATTTTTTGTCCAGTTTTTAACACGTTCATGCCGCTTCTGAGCGGGTGTCAACTTGACATCTTTCGTTTGCCCCAGTAATTTCGTATTAGTTAATGTATTGTAGAAGAATGTACTAAAGATGTGGGTTTTGTTGCGCTGTTCTTCGGTCAGCACTTCCATATGAACATATTTTAGGTAGAAATCGATGATAACATCGTTCAAATACTGATCAATGCCCAAGCAAATAAAGTCTTTTGTATTGATTGGTATGCCACCTTTGCCGGTCGGCGGATAGATTAGAATATTACACACGCCATCGCTACTTTCCGCCTTGAGCGCACCATCACTGCTCGATCCCACCGAATTGACCGCATTCTTAATTTGAGTTTTTATGATTGACGTATCACTTATGGAAATTTCCTCCAATATGTTCGATGAGAACATGGATTTTATCACAGATTTGGCCGTTTCGCTCACTTCACCTTCAATCATTATCCGCTTTTCGCCGACTGTCGATGACATAGGGCTGAAGTAAACACCTATTCAATTCAAATGAAGATGAAGAAAAACAAGCATACGACTTGTTAGAGCAGCACGATTAAGAAACATGTCGAATTTTTCATTTACCTTCAGTTTCCGAAGACATTCCCAGCTCTTCGCGAATGTATTTGCCGCAGGTGTTCAACACATAAATGACAAGCACGGATTTCTGTGCAAAATTGCAGACGACTTTGGCGATTTCCGATTTTTGAATGTTCAAAATCACTTTTTCCTTTGGATGCTGGCAATGTGGCGCCATCAAACGTAAACCCTTGCACGTAAATACCAAATCTTCAGTCGGCTCATATTTATATGTTCCCAAATAAATATGCTCCGCCTTGATTCGGCCTGTCAACTTTTCATTCGTATCTTTAAGATCAATTACATCTTCACGCACAAAATCTGAAAACGAATCAGACAAACAAATATTCGCATCAAACATTTTGACAATGACTTTTTTCAATCAAGCACGTTCAATTGAGAGAATTTCCGGCAACTATGGTCTAAATAATACGCATTTTTTAGTTTCATTTTTTTTGACGCCATTGAAATGAAACTGCTTCCAATCGACGTTCCGGCAAACCCATCGCATTTACTTACATGACATTTTCAATTCTTTTTCACAAGAAATTTTTGACTTGTTTAATTTCAAAATCACTAACTAACGAGAAAAAAACTCTAAAACGATGATAGAGCACCCGATATACAATGAAATTTTGTTGTTCAATGTGTTTCTGACTGAAGTAATTTTTTTAGGTTAATCAATCGGGTTTTTAGTTGCTTGACATGAAGTTGGGTGGAGAAGCATTTTGACACTTACACAACAACTAATGTATACCATGCCCATTCATGTGAAGTCGGGTTCACACGTTTTGTATTTAAAAAAAAAATGTTTTCCCTTGAAAATCCATTAAAAATTGACGAATTTTTGAATTTTTTTTTTGAAAATTTAATAAAATTGATTTCATTTGCAGACTTACCGCTTGGTTCAATGTTCTCCTTTAAAATTGGCTCAAATGACAAGAGCCTATCGCCCTGTTCGTTCTCCTATTGAAGATGACACAAATTGATTAAGAACAGATTAGTTGAATGGCAAATTATCTTTCAATTTTTTTTTTTTGCTATTGTCGTTGGATTTTGCAATTTTTTTCGGAATATTCAACAGAAAGTACTATACTAGACTCACCTTTGAAATGGATTTTTCATCATCTTCTTCGTCACTGCTTAACGTTAGAATAACCGGCTCTTCGGTCTTTTTCGATCTCTTTGTTATGGTGGTATTTGCTCGCTGTATCGGAATTCGCGTACGAATTGGCGTCCTATGAATGGAAACAATGAAGACATTTCATTAACATGGTTAAAAATGAGCATTCGATTGAGAATCCGAGTCAAAATAAAAGTACTGAAATATTGGAGGATAACCGACACAATGCTCTGCAGATGTATTCTATTGCATCGGTATGTGACTGCAATAACGATTTCTTTCCCTTATTGCACCCGGACAATGCGATTCGAAATTCCCTTACATCGCCGAATTAAAAACGAATAAATTTACGAGCACTTACTTCAAACTTTCGGAAAGTTGGAATTTCTTCTGGATTTGTTCCAAACTTTTCTGCTTCTCAATCAAAGCCAGCGTTTTCATTGCAGCCGCTGTCGTTTTGGGCTTTTGCTGAGTTACCGTTGGTGTGTTTGTCATTGGAATCTTTTTCGGTTCTTCGGTGAAAACTCGGAAGCATCTGCGAGTGGATAACGAGCGTTAATATACAACAAATCCATAGAAAAATTTCCTTTTTTTTTTCTAAACTAACCGTTGGCATTGTGCATGATTCTGGCTTGTGTATCCGCAGGCAGCGCATAAGGCAAACATTCCCAAAACATACTTTGGTGGAACCGTTGTCTTCGTGATGGTCACATTATTCTGCTTCTAAAAACATAGTTTAAATTAATATTGTTTTGATTGTTTGTAACAGCCACTTGGACAAAGAATGAGACACGAGTTGAGGTTGAACCTTTTGAAGTTGTTGCAATGCCTGTTGTTGAACTGAAACCTTTTGAAGGAGTTTCTGTGCCGGCGACTGTTGTGCATGATTTTGTAAAATCTGCATTGTTTGCGGTTGATTTTGATAGATTTGCTGCTCATGCTGTTTCATTTGTATGGAATTTTCGGCGGCTGTGATAATTTCCGTTGGCGTTTCCGTCAGATTCACACCAACCGTCACCAAATAGTCGATGTTGAGACCAGGCTGCGCCACACAGTGAATATTTGTATCCGGTTCGAATGGGACGCCAATTTGCTCAAGCAACTCTTGGACCGTGCAACTTTCCTTCGGCAGCGTGAATGTGATGAGACGTTGCTCGCCATTTTCTAAAACTATCAACATTCTGGCGCTCTCCCTCTGAACCTCTTTTTCAATCACATGTTGTTGTTGTTGGTGTTGATTTTGCTGTTGCTGCTGTTGGAGAAGTTGCTGCTGCTGCTGCTGCTGCTGCTGTTGTTGTTGTTGTTGTTGTTGTTGTTGTTGTTGTTGTTGTTGTTG
>NW_022601467.1:4567375-4615338 GCF_009176505.1 Sitodiplosis mosellana
TGTTGTTGTTGTTGTTGTTGTTGTTGTTGTTGTTGTTGTTGTTGTTGCTGCTGCTGCTGCTGCTGATGGATGTTGGTGTTGACGATTTGTTGCTGATTTGGCTGCTGCTGCTATTCCATGAAGAAACAAAATTCAAATTAATTTCCCATTGATGACTTCAGAGTGTAAACAAACGAAAGATGTGTCTTACCAAAACCGGTCTCTGTTGTCGCACTACATTTGGTGGTGCAAATCTCGGTTGTCTATTCGGAACCACCGCCCGTTGCATCGGTTTGATTCCAGGCAATTGCTTTGCGGCCTGTGATGCTTGTCGTTGTTTGTATTCGGCCACCGACATTTGAGTTCCACTTTGTAGCGTTACGATGTGATTATCGTTCGCCTCGTTGATCTGTTGCTGGAGTGTCGGTTGAACAATTGTATAATTGTTGGGCGACGGTGTTTGTTTCGTGATTCGGGCTGCTTGTATTGAATCCTCCAGATCTTCGGTCGCAATCGATGAGTTTGACGTTGACGGTGAAGCCTGAACGTTTGTCTGTTGTGGAGACGGACTTTGTTTCTGGTATACGTGTGCCGGTGTGCGAACGATTGGTCCCCTTGGCGGGGTTGTGATGTTAACAACGGTTTTCGGCGTGCCAACGGATATAATCGGTTGAATTTGATTCACTTGATTTGGGGTTGTCAAACGGGTTAAAGTAAGTCGCGGCCGCTGGTTCATATTCGGTGTGCTTGTATTCGACATCTGTTGTCCAGCGTTTATCGTTTGCCGGACATTACCAGGCCGAACATTTCGTGGCGTTGCTGGTGCTCTCGGTCGTGCCGCTTTCAACGTTGGATTAGTCGTACGAACCGTTTGCACTGGTGTTTGAAATCGAAGAGGTTGCTGCTGCACCATTCCAACTGGATGCATCACTTTTTGTGGTGTGACCATTTGAATTTGACGCTGCACATATCTCGGTCGAATATTCCCTGAAATTTGCAATTGGCGATTAGTTTTCTTGTAATCCATGGCACGGTATTCGGGGGCAGTACGTACCTTGTTCCACTGGAATAGCTCTTCTGATTATTTGTTGCTGTTGTTGACCTTGTTGCAATTGTACCTGAATTCGATTCGCATGCAGTTGAGGTGAGGTTTGGATTTCTGAAAGAATTGAACGGAAGTTTAATCAATTTGAAAACAAATTCGGCGCCAATTTCATGGCGTGCAAAAAAAAACGAAATTCTTTGCCGGCAAATGAAGACGAAAACGAACCTTGCATAGTCTGTTGTGAGGCAATTTGCGTTTGCTGATGTGACTGCATCGGCGTTTGAACTTGTACCATTTGCTGAGTGGGTGATGATTGAAGCTGAGGCTGTTGGAACACATATGTTGGTGTTTGTCTTATAACACAATTCACTTGCTGCTGTTGCTGCGGTTGCTGTTGTTGCTGTGGTTGCTGCTGCTATTCGGACAGAACATAAGAGAAAAAAAATATGAGTGAATATGTTAAGGACACGTAATTATTATCACAACATGTTATGAAGTTGCATCAAAGTCTATCCGAACCATTAACAGAGCGCTCGTGAATGTGCGTGTGTGTATTGTAAAAGCAAAGGCGCTCAAATTGGATAAACATAACGTTTTTCTTCTGTTTGGAAATTTACTCCTCGAAAAAAAGTGTTTGTATATTGTGTGCAAGCACTCACCAAAACTTGTGGATTTTGTGGATAGTTATGGATTACAATTTGTTGATATTGGGGTGCATGGACTTGTTGTTGATTTGGTGAGGTTTGATATTGAACCGATGGCGCTTGTTGTACTTCAATGGTATTCTGCATATCGGGTTGAACTTTTGCTTGAGATAGGACAAAAACAACACACATACAAATTAATATAAACATCATCATTGTGTTGTATACACAAAAAGCCGCGCGCAAATGCTGAAAATCATCGTCACACTCGCATTTGTTTATTTTTCGATGCAATGCAAACAACACGCAATTCCACGCAGATGCTTTTACGGCATCCGACGTTTGCTTTTGAATTCGAGCAAAAAAAAAAATTTAAAATTTACCATGGTGCTGTTGAATGATTTGTTGACCATTTTCGGTGGCAATTTTTTGATAGTAAACTTGTTGCGGAGCTTGTGATACGAGATTGAAATTATCATTTTGTAGATCTTCTTCTTGGACGATATAATGAATTTGGCCATCGGGCGTTTGTATTTGATTTGGCTGTGAATTTTGCTGGTAGATTATTTGCGAATTGGCTGGCAGATGAATTTGATTGTTATCAATGACTTGACTTGGATCCACTAGTTGAACCTGGAATTTGGTGTTGGTGGTTTTTTTTGTTTGTTCGATTAAAATATTTGACATAAACACATAAACATTCAGCGTCACTCAATTGTCACACTGGATTTCTTCGTGTCAATTGAAGTGTTTTTTATTTGCACCGTAGAATTGGAATATGACATATTTACCGATCTTGGACTGAATTGTGTTCCATCTTCATTCATAATCACGCAATTTTCCAAATTTAAATGCTTAATATCATCCAAATTTTGTATTATTTGGTAGTATTGTGCCATTGCTTATAAATTGCCCAAAACCTCTATGTGAAATAATTTGTCATTCGTTCGCTCGCTCTCTTGCTATATCACTCTCTGCGGCAGCGGATATTTGGTCACAACATTTTTCTGTCAAAATGTAATTGATATGCAATAATTGTATTGAGCTATAATTTTTTTTCATTCATTTTTTCTTCGATCAAAATTGAAATTTTTCTCTCTGCATTAATCTTCCTTTCACATCTCTCTTTCAATCACAACATAACATCATTTAAAAAAACACATACACAATTACGCACACTGCATAGTAGTACACTTTTTGCTTTTGCATTACTCGCAGAAATCAGTATGGAAAAATTTCTACTCAATACACAACAAAAAAAAAAATAATATTTTTGGTTAGCGTTTGTTGCTTACCTTTTTCTTTAATAAAACAAAACTACACTAAAAAAAAAAATATTTGGACCGAATCACAATGTTTCATTCACTCACGTTTGAATGGATTAAATTACCGCACAATGCTCAAATCGCCGTGTATTTTGATTTTAGCAAAAACAATTTTTCGGGTTTTAGTGTATATTTTCCCCCTATGTGTACATACGACAGTGAGAATAAAGCACCGCGAAAACGAAAGCGATAAACCACTTCGAGTGACTTAAAAAATGTTCGCCATCTTTGGGAAACTCAGAGCGTGATGTGTATGCTGTTGTACAAGCGGTAAGAACCCATACAGATGCATCAGTTGCTGTATATATCACTATGAATAGTACCACTAACAACGACATATTGCCAATATGGCGGCAAACAGTGGTCAAGTGTTGCCCGGTGCACGGCCGTGTAAATGAATTTAGATATCAAGCCATGGATCTGTTTGAGACGAAAAGTGGGACCATTCACGCATTCGGATGCGCTAATATATTTGTATGCTTCGTTTACAGCGGTAACAGACGTGCGTTCATTTGAATAATGCTTGGCAATGGCTTTGAATCGTCGAACGTTCGTAGCAATACAAAAACACAATGGAATCGATGGCTTGATATTATCAGACACAAAAATGAGAAGTGGCTACTTTTTTTAAATGAAAATCTATGGGTGAGATTGAGAGTGGAGTATGTTTTTTCTTCGATTTGTATTTTTGAAAAGGCGAGTATGTTTTCTGATGATTCTGTTGGCGTTAAAGTAGAGTATGTAATATATTATCAGTTCCGCGGAAACCGTGAAAAACGGCGAGGACCCGCCAAAAATGAACATACTCGCCTTTAACCATTTTTGAGTCGAAAGAAACTTACTCTTCTCTTTCATAACAAAGTCAGTGAAACATACACTACTCTCAATCTCACCTATAGAAATATGATTAAAGCTGAAAATGTTTGCTTTTTATTTTCAAATTTTTCCAAATAGATATATTTTTTTAAAAATAAATTCGAGTCTTAGATTTTATCCGCTTTTTATTTCATAAAACGTTTCAAAAAAATAAAATTTTTCAACGTAATTTATTGATGCATTTAAAAATGTGATATAATAATTTGAAGACAGATTTGTTTTTAAAGAAAAAATATATAAATTTCGTATCCAACGATAACCCATCCGAATTACTTCATAATTTCTGTTACAATACTAGAGCTATTACAAAAAAAAAGTATAAACTAAAGTCACGAAAATGCTTAGCTTCGATTTTGACTTGAACCATAGTTTCCGTGGTGAACACGGTTCAAACGGAAAGGCGATTTTTCTATATGCAACTTATTTTTTCTTTTTGAGCTCTTCGAAGCGTCTGGATAGATCATCAAAATCGATATCTTCATCGTTGTTGTTTCCCTCTGTTGAGTTTGGAACGTCCGGTAAATCCAATGGCACGTTTGGCAAATTGGGCAATTCATCATTGGCTCGTGGCGGAGCAGATGCTGATGGTGGTGGCGGTGACATTTTCGATCTTGGTTGCGGCTTGGGTGTATTATTCAAATTCTGTACAAAGTGAAAAGCATAAAATATATGAGTAAATGTCATTGAAAATCGCAATCGCCTTGGGTTTTTTTTTCTGTTCAAACAGAGACTTCTGAGTTGTGAATAGTCGCTACCTGATCAACGGGTGGATTGGGTTTACCAATAGTTGAATAGGATGGCGGTCTTGGTTGAATCGATCGAAACTAATGTTTATTTACAAAAATCATGGGTGGATGGATGGGTGGGTGCAAGCGATATTATGTATAGATCAAACGCAAAAAAGAGTGTAAAGGAATCGTGTAGAACCGAAAATAAATAAAGTAACATATGTGAAGAGAAAATCATAAAGGTAATATGGCTAAAACGAAAAATCGGTTTGTTAATCATCAATGTCTTACTTGAATTTCTTCGTTCGGATTGATAGCTGAATATGGAGGTGGGAAATTTTGATTTTCCCCCTACAATATTTCCATCGGTTATGCCGGCACACACACACAAACATAATGCCAATATGACATGCAATATGACATGCAAAACAATAGAATTTTACAATTAGAATCGTGAAAAAAAATCAATAATTAGATTAAAATCAAACGGAGTGAAATATGATTGCGTTCAAGTCGTACCGATAAAAATTGAGTGTTCAAATCCTTTTTCTCCTGGTCCAACTGTGGATACGGTGGAATATTGTAGCTGAACGGTGGAGCACTGTGAGTCGAACTGGTGCCCGGTTGTGGATAATTGAATGCTCCTGTCGGCTGAGGCAAAACTGGCAAAGCTGGTGGCTGTGGAAAATCAATGAAACCCATCGGTGGCTGACTGTGACCACCACCACCTCCACCACCACCTCCTAAGTTATTGCTTCCTGGCTGCAAATCGATCAGCATACCATCCAAACCTGCATTTGTTCGAGTATAAAACATGGATTAAATTCAGGGAAAAATTCAATTGTTTCAATGATTGTGAAATTCACAAGTTTCAACACATAATTTTCAATAGCACACATACCAATGGGTCGACCTTCTTCTCGCATAACTTGTGGATCTGGTTCATAAGCAATGTTATAGATTTTTGCAATTTCAATTAAATACCTGCCAAAAGGTTAAAAGTTAACACTCATAACAAAGTCCACTTCTGAATAAACAGTTTTCATTATACTTACTTTTCAACCAACAGCTTTGGTGGAGCTTGGATGGACAGCTTGTGCATAAGTTTCTCTGAAACCTTATGATCGCCAGTCGTTGTACGAGCATGTTCAGCATACTCTTTACCATACTTTGTGGTTAAAATATCGGCAACGACTCGTAACTCTTCTACCTCGGCTTGCAGACGCGGTGCCACCCAAATCAAACTGGCCACTGGCTCGGCAATATTCTCATCCAACTCTTTCATTTGTTGCAATAAACCATACCGTGCCAACAGCAAATCGCAATACATTTCAACCACTTCCATGGCTTCAACCAAATAATCCTCCCGGATGATGTGTTCCACACGAATTTTGGCACGTTCCGTTTTGCCCGTGCTCAAAAAATCCGCAATTTCCTTACGAGATTTCTGTGCCAATTCTGTTTTCTTCTTCTCCAATAATCGCAACCGATTCACGGCCAATCGAAGGTTTGTCTTCAATTTCGAATAGTTCGGACCACTTGAAAACATTTTCAGAGCTTTCTAGTTTACGACCGTGCAAAAAATAACAATCTCAATTTAAATATGACAAGTTATTCGTATTTATGTCTATTTTATTCGATTTTTACGTCACAATCTACTATTTACAATGCGAAAAAAAAGAAAAGAAACGAATTAAATCCAAGTGTGGACGAAAAACAATTGTTGTACTAATGTAAATTTGTTCATAAATTAATCACTAGCAAATCTAAATGTTTTCTACAGTATGACGCATCGTATGAGCAAGAGAGAAAATGAAGAGAAAAAAAAAACACACAAAACAATTGTGTTCGCGTATTTACTTTGAAAGATAGTGATTTCGCTCGGAACTGTCAAAGTCAAATGAAGAAAAAGCGAAAGTTAAATACTCAAATGTGTCAGCCCGTTAGTATCTAAAGTCGTTTATGATTTAGTCATCACTTCGAATTTGTTCGGTGCAATCATTTGATATTTTTTGGGTCAACACACAATTTTGATTACACCTTTGTTATCAATGTGCAGCAAAAAATTCGCCATTTCTGCGATAATAAAAGCGTTTCATTTGTCGCAAAATCATCGATTAGTTTTCAGCAACAATGTGTCAAATGTCATATCAGTCAGATAGAGTGCGCTGTGTTACACGCATGCAGTAACATTTATCTGGATTCGAATAACATTCGTCCGGACCGATTTCATTGGACATTCGAGAAAAAGTGTTGATTGATGAAATAAATTTTAAGTTTATCCCGTACGATTCAAAGCAATGGCAAGCAATAGTGTTGAGAATTTAAAGCGTATCGCAAAATATCTGAAAGTGCAACCCGGAACAATTGCCATCAATAATGAGAAGGTAAACAAAAGTTTTCAATTTTTTTTTCCTTTGGCTTCTTTGCAAATTAAACATAACCTAAATTGGATCGGGATGAAAAATTTAATAATTGCAATTGAATTGAATTGAATGTTTCAGGTGATTTGTCGAAAGATGAAAGACAAAACGTTGTCTGGCTACACAACGATCATTTCAGCAATGGGACGTGAGAGTAAAAATAATGGATTTAATGGTAAAGACTTGCTGACGCAATGTTTAATCGTGCAGTGGTTCGATTATTCGGTATTATTTATTGATCCAGCCGTTGAATCCAGAGCATCTAGAGACTTAGTGTTACAGGTTTGTCGAAAATCATCACATAAACTATGATCGTAATTGGATACTAAATTCTGATTCTTTTTATCACACAGGAACTGAATGATTATCTATTGACACGGTCCTATTTGGTTGGTCAAAGCCTCACACTCGCTGATGTTGTAGTCTTTTATTCATTATCCGCAATAATGAGAACGCTCTCTCCTGCCAACAAAGAAAAATACCTGAATGTGTCGCGATGGTTTGAGCACATACAGAAAATCGGCGAAATTCGACAATCGCTACCGCTCACAAATTTATCGACCATTTATTTGCACGGATGGGCAACCGGTACTCACATGTAATTCATCGTACGACAACCTGTCGCCCAACCAATGACAAACCCATTACCAAATGCATTTTGTTCATTTCAAACGAACCCAGATCTTTTACACGCTCTGTATTGAACTCAGCACAGATATTTTTAATTTTTATCTCTAAATTAAATCAATAAATTGAAAATACGATTGTTGAAAATATAATATTTATTCCGTGTTTATTTCTTTTTCCTACATTGTAACGTTCTTTCAGACGTTCTGTTCACTTTGATTATAAATATATATATATTTAACTATCAATATTCGTATTTCCTACGATTAGATTCTAAATTTGACTTGATATCAAAATAGAGATTTTAAATGTATTTTTTTTTCGCCGATCAGTTGATCTACTCGATTTGTGCATCATCTTTCAATTTGTGCAGTATTAACTGCAATGTTCGACCATTTTTCCCGTACGGATCCTGTGGAATCATGATCAGATCATCGCAAAATGTGAAACCAACGACACGTTCCTTGATAATCTCGTCCCATACTGGAAAAGAAAGTCCGAAATAAACACGAAAATTACTATCCTGAGGTTATGGTCATTTCAACTTAATTAATTGGCAGAAGCGTTGCGTCATTCGTTCAATTTAAACTTGTTTTACGTTTGAATGAATCGACTAACACAATAGAATTGATTAGTTTTTTTTGTTTGATCACTCACCAACGCTTTGGTTAAGCAAATCAGTATAATTGTCATTCGAAATGATGGCCGCATTCTTGTGTTCCGCAATTTCCAAGATGAAACGATCATCATAGCTGCTGGATCGTTGACCTGGTAAATTCTTGCATGGAGTGTCCACGACCTTTCCAGCGTTCCTCAAACGCTCCAATGTGTCGGGATCAGTTGACATGTTGCGTTTCCACCTGATGATGCAGAAAAACAAAATCACAATTTAATTGGAAAATATTTCGGTTCTTTCCGAGTGGATAAGCGAAACATACCTCATTTGTGGAACAACAGCTCGAACTTCGAAACCACGGTCTTCAAAATATTTGATACATAATTCTATTCCCTTTACGGAATACGATTTATCCTTGAGACCATGTCTGAAATAAGAATGTTCAATGGGACAATATTATTTTAGCTCCAAAAAAATGTCGTGAAAAAAATGGAAAATGATCCAAGAAGAGCATAAACTTACGAATAAGCAACATTGCTACCATCGATGACAATCATCCGTTTTTCAAACAATTCTGGCTTTTCTGCGAACAGCTTCTTTTCCTTCTCATATTCCATAGCAACATTTTTCTTCGTGGCTTTGTTCGATGTCACCGTTGCCGTTGCTCTTGCTGTCGACGGACCTGCCAACGTTGCAGGTCTATCGATAGGTAACATCGGATTTTTCACACCAAAACGGCTCATTTTGCCGTTGTTTTGGTTATTTTTCACCTGTTTTGTTATTCCCTTGAGTTTAGTTTGAGCAGCCCGTTCTTTTTCCGCCTTCTTACGCTCCTGCTTCCTCTTGGCACGTGTGGATTTTGGCTGTATTTTCAAGATAGAGAATGATTAAGTTATTTGAAAGATAGACACGAGAAGCGTCTTAGAAGAAGACGCTTTTCTATGCTGAGACATGCAATTCATCTATTTGACTTACCGAATTCTTGGTTTGGTTGCCCGAAACATTACCCAATAATTCTCGATCCAATGATATGTAATCGGCCGCTAGACTGGCTGCAAAGCGACGAGCTAAAGCGACTCGGTTTCGATTTTGATGGTCGAGAGTTTCAGACACAAAAACGACCGAATCATCTTCATCGGCAATGGTGTCATTCACAATAATAACATCAGACGATTCGCTGTGGCTCTTCTTTGATGGTGGTTCCTCTCGAATTTCGGTCGAGGCCTTTCGCTTGTTCGACTTGTTGTTATTGTTGTTGTTGCTGCTGTTGCTACTGCTGCCGCTGTTGTTGTTGTTCTTGTTTTTGTTGTTGTTGTTGTTGTTGTGGCCACCATTGCTATTACCATTTACTGGTAATGTTATACCATAGCTACTGGTGCCACTATTTCGGTTGGCATTTGCCTGTTGCCACTTTGTTGTAGTTGCAACTGGTGACGCTTTACCTACGCTAACACAGCGCCCAGGACCATTTTCGCACGTTGAATTGATTGAAATGTGAAAATTGGTCGGTTGTTTTGGTGTCGAACTGTTGTTCGACGAACTGCCCGTAATTTCTTCCACCTCATCAAATGATAAATTCAGGCGAGTTGACGACAGCAATGGATCTGGTGCAAACGAATTTTCCAAATTGGCGTTGTTTTCCTTATTCTGAATTGTGATGCGAAAATTCTGAGCCATATTTGGAGCGTTATTTGTACTTGGACCGGAAATAATTTCGTAAATAGGAGCCTCAAAACTTGTGGCCGGATTTTTGTCTACGAAAAACAGTTCGGTTGGCTCCGGTGATTTGGTTTTTGGTTCACTGTTCACTTCGCTACTTGCAACGGTTGGTTCACCTTCAGTGGATGCACACGAAACAACTGAAGCGGTGTGCTGTGTATTTGGTTCGGTAGTGGTTTCGTCACTTGGATCACTAGCACAAGTCGCATTAGCCAATGCACTGTCTATCGTTTCACTTGTTTCGTTTTGTGTATTTGGCTCAGTTGCATCGTCCGCGTCAATCTCAATGATTGGCGTTTCTTGTTCAATGATTTCGCAATCGGAATCCGAATCTGAATAGTCTGTTGATTGGGTATTACTCAGGAATTTTGTTTTTTCGGGTGATATAACAATTAACGAATCTTGCGAGCTGGTGGGTCCTTTGAGTAAATTCTTAGCCCACAACTCAGTCCATTTCTTCTTTGCTCTTTTCTATAGATTAGCCAAGAAAAACATGAAAAAAAACCGGCTAAAAATATGAAAATAAATATCGAACGAACCTGTGCCGATTTGGACAATACGTTTTGGCTCAAATTGTTTATCTGTTTGGGTCGACTGTCATTCAATTGACTACTTTGATTGATCTTAAGGGGAAAAACGTGAAAAAATAAATATTTGAATTCATTTCGACGAACATAAGATGATGGCTTTTGGTTTTTCAATAATAAATGTGGAATCGAAAGCAAAACAATCAGATAAAAATGTCTAAATTATCGATTAAACTACGATCTTACCCGCCAATACTTACATTACGCCAGTTTGTGCTTTGCTGTGTGTGTGTATCATTTGTCACGTAGGCGACAACCCTCATAATTTAAGGCCGCATCGATAATGGCAAACATACGTTTTTGAATGGCTGCGGAGCTAGCATAGCGTATGCAGCGGATATATTCTCAGCATATCGACAATAAACACCACTTTATAGGTGGCGTCTGTTGCTGCGCGCAGCTACTAGCTGCTTAGCCATCCAAAAACCAGAACACGCCAAAAAATACTGATATCAGCTTGAATATTTCTATCGGACATTTTTATGCGATATTTGTGGATGCATTCACCATGCGACACATTACTGCTGAGTTGTTATGTCTGTTCGTGTTTGTTCGCATAAAAATGTCCGATAGAAAATATCCAAGCTGATATAAATATTTATTGGCGTGCTCTGCCAAAAACGTATGTTTGGATAATGATGCGAGCAGAAACATTTCAAGTGCAGAATGTTCGGTTTTTCTTTCGGTATTTCAATGTGATGTTACGAAGCACTTAACAATCACATGCGGCCAATATCCAGTTTCATGGCCGTGCAATGAGGGCCCGTACGAAATCCAATTTGATCAATGTACAATTTGATTCTGTGTCAGTGTAACACAAAATCGAATTAAACAGCGACATTTTAGATTTATACGCAATGACAACCAGCAAAAAAACTCTATCAGGCGATTCAACGACACATTCACTTACCTGCTTTCATTCGATTCGATGAAATCTCCGTTTAACTCAGATTTAATTAAGTTTTTTTTTTATATCAATTTTTTATTACACATTTAGATATAGATGTATGTATATTTATTTCAAGATATTCGAATTCAAACGGCAAAAAATAGTCACACTAACATTTTAATTCGACTCAATGAACACACCGCAGAGAAAAGTCAATGCAAATTACAACTCTATGCTACGACAAGTCACCGACGACAATGCTGCACATTTTGTACTGTCACTCACTCTCTCTCTCTCTCGCTTAACGCAATGTTTTGCATCAAATTGGTTTTTGGATGTGAGGCGATGTCACCGTTATGTGCGTATGCCACACCATACTCTTTCAATTCTTCAATTCGGCTATCTCTTGTTTGATATTTGCTCGTGCTGCCTCCTCCAGTTGTTCGCAAATACACGAAACCGAGTAAATTTGTGGTATTTGTAAAAATGTCTCTAAAATCTAACGGGAATCGAACAAGGGAAAAATTGGTTGTGTGTAAGAACGCATTTTGTGTCCTGGTTATTCATATATACTACATCAGAAATGACACTCACTCGAAGCCGCGTGTTTTTGTATGTCGTTTCGTCCAACAGCGAATATTCCTTTTGTGTTAGTTGTTGGTATTCTTTGTATTCGCTCGGTGACGAACTAAATGACCAAAGTGTGCAAAAGAAAACGCAATGGAGCGTACGATAGGATGAGAGAAAAAAAGCACGCGCGACAGGGTGAGAAAAAAAGAAAACGAATAACGTTTAGTAATGAAGTTTGGAGTGTTGTCACAAACCAAATCACAATCCAATTTACCCTAATACAATCAAATCCAAGTCTTGGAAGAGTTCTATGTCTTCCTCATTCCCAGAGAAATCTTTATTCGAGTCGCCCAACAAGTGACACACTGAATCAAGCAGTTTGACCTAAAAGAGATTCAAAGACGCTTGCAATCATATGTTCGATAGGCAATAAAACAAATCGATTGGTCACACTTACATTATCAATGCAGGACGCATTGTAAAATTCACGGAATGCCGTACAATTCGGTGCACTACAATCCGTATTCAAGTCAAACTGATAATATTGAAAAACGATGGCAAACACTAAATAATCATCGAAATGTACTGACGAACCGAGCGACAGAAGGAAATCGCACTTTTTACTCAAAACATTGAGATTGTGATAGAGTCGGTGTGATCCGGTGTTATATTTCGTTTGAATGTTATTCAGCCAGGTTTTGGCCGTGTCTTGGGAGATTTTTTGATTTTCGCACGATTGAAACCAGAGTTTTTCAAATGATGACATTTTTTCTAGCGACAAAGAAATGTGAAACGGGCGTATAAAACTTTGACCGAGTTTTTCAAATATGTAAAACCGTATGGGGATTAAAGTCAAGCGAAACGGAAAAATCGATTTTCATTTTAACACAACGAATCGCTTATTCATAGTGGTTGTTGGCATGATTCATGCCAAAACATGTTCAGGACATGCGTTCAACAGGGATTGAAACACACCGCGAGAGAGACAGAATTTTGTTTGATGTTTTGCTTTCTATGACATTGACTATTCTAACCTCAAATTCATTCAAATAAACCAAACCAAACCAAACGAAATCAATTGATACGAATCAATTTGGAAATGCATTTCAATTAGCATATTTAATTGAAAAGTTTCCACTGCGAAAATAAAATGTGATTGATTACCTTGGATTTTTTCTGTTTACGCTTCTTGTTTCTAGTCCTAGCCATTACAATAATGTTGCGTTTTTTGATTTGATGCTGCTTTTTTTGTCCACTTGAAAACGATTTGTCCACATAAATTTCGAGTTCAATTTTAATAAAACAAATTTATTCTACACAAAATAACATTCTTTTTCGCGCAATTTCGTAATGAATGGCAATTGTTTCATTTGACAAAAACACAATAAAGAAAACGCATGAGGAATATGATACACGTCTGACATACACATTTCATACATATGGTTTGCGCATTGAACGCATCCAATGGCAAGTACGAAATGTCAAATGCACGACACACACATACATGATTGCCTGTGTGTGTGTGTGCCTATGATCGCACAAGTATTGAATGACGTTGTATTACTTGTCACAAGCTACTAAATTAGATACGAGAAAAAAATTGTTAACCATACCATTTCAATCGTCAATTTATTTTTGTGTGTAAACATTTATTAAAATTAAAGCCATATTTCGAACAAATCACAGAAACAAATAGAAGAAAATCCAAGGCTATTCAAACAAAATGCTGTTAAACAAATGGAAAACACTTGTAAATCACACAATAGTCATAAATATTTATTTCATAGTGATATGTTGTTGCATTAGCTTTATCAAATGTGAAAATGTAGTTGAGGAATACGATGGAACCAGTGGTTTATATTCGATTGAGGGCAAAGTGTATGCGCCCGAAATTTATTCGGCCAATGATTTCAATTGGCAACGCGACACAGTGATTACGATAAACAACGGTGAATATTCGGGTTTTCTCAAGGAGGACGGCACATTTGTCATCAGTGGCATTCCATCGGGTAGCTATGTGGTAGAAGTATCGAATCCAGACTATTATTACGAATCGGTGAGTCAGAAACGAATGAATTATTCGCTTGATAAAAACTGAATGTGCATTTGATAAATAAAATGTTGTGTTTCATTCAGGTTCGAGTGGAAATCAATCCGAAGGGGAAATTCCGAGCACGTAAACTGAATTACGTTCAGCCATCACAAGTTGTGCAAGTTCCTTACCCATTGAAATTGAAGGCGCTCACACGATTCAAGTACTTTCAAACACGTGAACAATGGAAGGTGAGTGTTTTGTTTCGGTTTGGCAAGCAAACCTGGACATGAATGAATATTTATGCGAGTGTTTTTCTTTTCTTGCAAATTTTCAGATCACCGACTTCTTGTTCAGCCCAATGATCCTAATGATGGTACTGCCATTGATACTCATGGTCATTTTACCACGAATGATGAACGACCCAGAGACAAAGAAAGAAATGGAAAACATGAACCTGAACAAAATATCCAGTGAAATGCCGGAAATTAGCGAAATGATAACATCATTTTTCACTGGCGGTGCAAAACCAGCTAAAAAAGACGACAAACCAAAGTCCATCTCATCGAAACAGTCAAAGAAACAGCGTAATTAAAAAAGAATCCCATTGAGAACACGTCACCATTGCGGTGTGTTTTCTTACTCAACACGCCATTCAACTTAAGAGAGACACATCCAACAACTGTTATTTATACCCGTGTTTTACCAGGTTACACACAACACAAACAGAAAAAAAAAATACAATAGAAAACAAAACAAAGCAAAGCAAAGCAAAGCAAAAGAATACAAATGAAAAAGTAAATTAAATAATCAATTTAGTACCAATTTTTGAGAGTAAGCAGCTTTTTGTGCGAAAATTCCTTATTTAATTTGTATCACGACGCATTCGATTTAAGGGATTGGACGGTCGATTTAAATGATATATACAATTTATCGACTAGACATATATTTGTGCACAAGAGCTAGGGTTCTTTTTGTCGCCATTATGCAAATTACTTGATTTTCATCATCAAATTACCATTCGAAATTACAACGACGTGCAAACGGACCGTTGACTAGTTGTAATTTGTTCGCCTGCACCAAAAAAGTACCATCATTTTGTTGTGATTTTCGAAAATGTTTCGAACGTCAGCTCAGCAATTTTCAATTATCATTTTGTGTTTTGAAACGGTTTAAACGAATTCATATGTCGTACTTTGTAAAAAAAAAAATAGTTAAAATCCATTTACATAGAAGAAAAAAACGGAAAATATCACATAAAACAATAATGAAAATGAGAAAGAGTGTATTGATACATTTTGTAAATCGAAATTGCGTTAGAACAAGTTGTATTTAGTATCAAAGCTAGGTAATTTATTGTTGTGATTGAGAAGAGCATGTAAATGAATTTAATAAACGTAAACGCGAGCTCGATATGAGTCAAGTCCACACAAAAAAACCACGGCATTTCATTGTATGAATATTGAATGCTAATTTCTCCATAAAGTAATGAAATGAACTAATCAAATTGTGACCAATTGATGGCGAATTATCGTTTTTTCGTCCTATTTGCAAAATACGAAATTTGAAGAAATAACAAGTCAATCATAGCTTCATCAATTATGCAGAGGACTTTTCATCGTATAAATGGGCGCCGAATTGATGGATCGATTTCAGTATCGAACGACGTCTGTCAATATAAATCCATCATCTGACATGCGACACGAGTGCGTTATATTTTGGTTTGCCTTTGGTTATGCTGCCACCGATTCCTCATCGCAGGATGCTTTCGTTGAACGTTATTTGGATCTGGTCAATGTTTATTTTAAACTGCGACACATTTCGGTTCTCACCCAATTCACCTGCTTTTCGACGAGTAAGTTCCATTCAAAACATAAATTTTGATTTTAACTTGACTTCGAGTATTTGATTTTACATATTGAATCTAGCGAAAAATGCGTATATTGTGGGAAAATTGTCAAATAATTCATTCCAACTGCGACACATTACACGCTTCAAGGGAATTTCACGGTTGATTGACACACCTCGGAACACCATTCAAGGTTTCGTCGTGAATATTGCTTGCGATAATTTTCTCAACATTTTCACTCAAGTATATGTGGTGTAGTGTTGGATTTTTAATCGAAGCTTTTGAGAACATTTCTGAATCATTTCCAGGTTGACTTTAAAATCATCTTCAAAGATAATAACTTTTGGCTTTTCGTTGATTTTGAAGAAGAGGATCAAATGGAATTGCCTGTGAGTAGATGATAGTTCAAGAGTTTTCTAAAGGATTTTTCTAGGTTAAAAAAACAGGTTTTATGTTGATTTGAATTGTCTATTCGAAATTCAGCTTGATCGTCAAAAGTGGTTGAGTACACTCGACATGCTACCGATAAGTGACGCAAAGTTTGCTAAGAGTTTTACTAATAATTCGGAATCAAACATCGATTGGATTTTATTCGATATCTACAAGATTGCATCACATTACCCACTTGAAGTGTCCGTTTATGGCTACATTTTCAATGAATGCACTATAACCAGCATAAAGAATCCAGCTTATCAAACCACTGAAACACAACGCGTTAGAATCGCTGACAAATTTCTGAGTAAATCAGTTCGAGATGATCTGAAAGGCTTGAGTCTGACTTGTGGATATGGGGTTTGTTTTGAAAAAAAAAAACACGAACAAAATGGATTTTTTTCCTAACATTTTCGCAATTTACACAGCTTCAATATCCGGATAGGTTCACCTATGTCGATGATCGAAGAGTTGAGCATGTCGACGTTTTTTACAAAGGAACGAGAGCGATTGCGGCAGACATGAGGAAAAATTTGAATATGAGGTGAAGAAATCCCATTCTCATACTAAGAAATTTAACACATTTATTTCATTTAAAATTAATCGCGTACCAAATGAGAGAATGCTGTTTCGTCTTTTCAGCTGTGGTAACATTATGCAAACGGATAACTATGGTTGGAATATAAATGGTACATTTAATGGGTTGATGGGAATGTTTCAACAGGGAAAAATTCAAATGCTTACACACGGTACAATAATGCGTGGGGATCGTTTGGTAGCGGTTGAGTTCACAGCTGAAATTGTTGTTATCGAGTAAAATTGCAGTGATACATACATACGATGATAGTACAAATGTTCAAATGGTTTAATTCAATTCCTAATGTTTTAGGACTCCGATTATATTTCGTCAGCCACCATTGTCGGCCATTACGAATATTTTCGTTTTACCGTTGGTAATCTTTTGAAAGAAAATGTTTTAAAATTTTTTTCAGAAGATAAAAGTTAAAAATCCTTTCCAATTCAGGATATCCAAGTTTGGCGATGTTGTTTTGTAATTATGATTGTGGCAATCATAATAATGTACTCACAATTTGTGCATCCGAAGCTTCGAGAACAAATGACTGCACTCGATATTTTGTCATTTGTGTGGGGCGCAGTGTGTCAACAAGGTACTCATTTAGTAGTACCAACAACCTCTGGTCGTTTCATCATGCTGACAATATTCCTTGCAACACTCGCTATATTCACCTCCTATTCGGCCAGTATTGTTGCGCTGCTACAGAGTCCTAGCCATATAATTCGAACGATCGACGATTTATTGAAATCGCCGTTGAAAATGGCACTTCAAGAAGCTGGTTACAATCGAAATTATTTTCAACAGGAGAAAATTCCATTACTCAACAAAGTATATGAGAAAAAAATTAATCCAATGGGCGAAGATGGTTGGGTGAGTAACGCGCATCTTGTACATTAGTTAGGCGTAATGGTATCCATGTGAGTTTATAATTCATGCACTAGATTTACGATCCATTTGTGGGGGTTGAGAAAATTCGAACACAATTGTTCGCTTTTCAAGTGGAAACTGCATCGGCATACAAAGCCATCACCCAAACGTAGACCGACATCGAAAAATGTAGTTTGAGTGAAATTACTTTATTGCGTTTGCCCATTGGAACTGTTACCGTGGAGCGCAATAGCCCATATAAAGATTTGATAAAACGAAGGTAATTCAAAAGATTATCCATTTAGGAAAAGAATCCAAACTGATTGAAATGTGTTACAGGATTCGATGGCAACGTGAGAATGGACTAATGAACAAACAGAAACGCAGGTGGTTTCCCAAGAAGCCCATTTGTGAAGGTACGCGCGGATTCATGACAGTTGGTTTGCAAGAAGTCAAACCGGCTCTATACCTCTTGCTTATTGGCACAGTTTTGTCTGCGGTTTTGATGTTCACCGAAATTATCATATATAATGCCAATGTTTACCGCAAAAAGAAAATATAACTAAAAAAAACTCACCGTGAATTAATGATCGCAAATGGGCACTAGTACATAGATGTAATGAAGAATATAGGGAACCACAGCTTAGCTTGAATCTTATTAAATACATTGCACTGCTTATCTCATTGTATCAACGCTTTTGATTTATGGAGAAATGCTTGAATGTAATCGCAGGACCAAAAGTATTGTGTAGTATAAATATAAAAAAAAATTCTTTATTAAATAAACTCATCACGAAAATTGGGTCCAGTTGACAGAGAATTATTTTTGTTTTTTAATTGATTGATTTTGTCTTTTGGAACTAGCTGAAAAAGTAGAAATCATGATTAAACATAACATTATCCTAAAAATGGGCGCAGCACACGCGGATCAAATGGAATCGCCTGATAGATTTAAAGCATGACATGATATATTTACGGTTTGAATCTTCATTCGACAATCGTTCATTAATTAAACTAATCGAATTAATTAATTGTTTTCTTCAAATTGAATGCACTTGTTGATACCAGAGTTCCGAATAGTTTTTTCCACGTTCGTGACACATGCACAATTATACCAATTTGTTTACATTTTGACATGAACATTTATGTTCAACATAACGAATGAGTTTGATGTCGCTTGACAACCATTTGTTTCTATTAGTATTTTATATTAACTCTTTTCGACGAGAGTGTGTAGTTCGATGCCGTATGATGAATTCCCACACGTTTCAATGGCATTTGCTTATTGTTGGTTCAAAATGTCTGTTTGAATGTTCATAAGAATGGAATGCGATTTTTGTCTTATAAAACACTAAATAAATACAATTAAATCCTTTCTCAACAGAAACACAAAACAAAATCAATCTCTTTAGCCCTAATTTAGCTCGTTCTGTTGCATTTTTTCAGCAGTATCAGCGAACTCGGTTGTTAGTCTGCACATAAGTTTTAATTCATATATTGTCGAACGAACGTTTGGTTATGATATGAAAAATTCAGAAAAATTCAATTGGACTGATCCAATTACATTTTTGTAATGTTCTATCAATGAAAATTCCATTTCATTTGATGCAATTGTTTTACCAGCATTCCAAATCGTATTATTATGTTCACGCGAAATGCGAAATTCTCGATGCCAATTTGTTTACATTGCAGCATAAACATTTGTTAATGAAATTGTTTTGTTTGTCATTTGTTTCGATTATGTTTTCATATCAACCTCCGATGTTATTACGCAATACCGTTGCCATCTGATGAAATGTCGGATATTTCAATGGCATTTGTTTGTGGTTGATTTGACATTTGCGTTCGGATGTATAACGATAAATATCAACCAGTTATTTAAGATCTGCTCTACTTCAATATTGGTGGCCCATTGAGCATTGTTCAATCAATAAGAATTCTGGTCCCGAATGTTCCTAATTCTGAACTTAATTCGAATTTGGAAAACAAAATATCGTGAGAAAACAATATATGAGAAGTACTTCATTTTTGAATGAAACTAAACCGAAGTAAATTAAAATACAATAAATATAAAAATAAAAGAAAAGGAATATTGCCTGTTATTTCTGAAATTATTTTTAGGGCAATTTCCTTGGTAAACCACAGATACAAGTGGTTTTTTGAAAAAATGTTTGGGATTGACAGAGCTAACTTTGTATTTTAATCGAGTTTGTACATTTTTATGATAATGTTGTAGGTACAACATACAGTGAGAGTCGAAGTAAGTTCGTAATTTTTATTTAAGAAAAAATTGATTTGAATTCTATTTGTCCATTAGCTTAATGCTTTTCCGAGTCTATAAGAAATAAATTACAAAAGTCATGATATTCTCAATTACAAGCAAAAACACATTCTTCTGGTGCGATTCTTTTTTAATCCATGAATTTATTACCCACTTGAAGTTTCGACGAAGTATTCTGTTATTGTTCCAAAATTTGCAAGTGTACGTGCCGAAACATTTGTAACATATTTATACCATGATTTCAATTATGAATTGTTTGTAAGCTGTCAAAGAGTGTAATTTTCTCTTTATTCCGATAAATCGCATCGATTTGCTTGTCACATTGTTTTATTCATGGCAAATATTTGTGGTAGAAACCCCATTTTCGGATTATAAATGAGGCCAATTTAAGTTCAGCACAATTTCCTATATAAAGATACAAAATTTTCGTATCCAACACACATTTTCACATTGTGCAAATACTTGAGTGCATTTCGCCAGCAAAATGAAAACGAAAGCTCCTAACATTGTCCTATTTCAGCATTTACTCATTGCCTCGAGTTTGTTGTTGAAATGTAACGCCATACCAGTTGAGAATTATTTAGATGTAATATCGATATATTCAAAGTTTAGACACATTGCTGCTTGGACACATTTCACCTGCTTTGAATTCGGTAAGTGCATTTATATATTCCCATGGAATGGGATAACGAGCTCAAATTCATCGATGTACCGGTATTAAATCATGTGATGTTATTTCTCTATATTTAGTTGACAGAGTGAAAATTTCAGTACAACTTTCAGCTTCGTTGAATATACAATCGAGACATGTGACTGATTTTCAAAGCATTTCACGACTCTTGGATACATCATCGTATGCTGTACAGGGTTATGCGGTCGATATCACGTGTGAGCACACAATTGCTATATTTCAACAGGCAAGCTCAAAACTATGCCATTCACAATGGCATAATACATGGAATTCTTATTTGTGTCAGAATCCTTATAAATCGGTTTTTAAATAATATTCCAGGAAGATCAAGCGCTTTTATTCAGAAATAACAACTTTTGGATCTTCTTCGACATTGCAACCGACACAAACTTTGGTGGCATATCAGTAGGAACATGTTTATACCGAATGATTTTTATTTGAAATTATTTACATTCAAATCGATTTAAATATTTGAACAAGTCAAACGACCCCAACAAATAAATTCTAACTTCAGTTTCAGGCGGAAAATTTACTTAATTCCATTGATATTTTGCCTATAAGTGAAGCTCTAGTGGTACTCTACGATGCGCCCAATGTCAGATATGTTCTCTTTGATGTGTACAAAGTTGCACGAAACCATTCATTGGAAATATCTCTGTTTGCCTCAGCCGTAGCACATTCGAGCGAGTTGCAAGTGCGGCAAAAGTTTCTTTCAAAATTAACACGAAAGAATTTAAGAGGGATTCAACTTCGATGCGCTCTTGTTGTATGTGTATCATAGAATATAAATCATTGCACACCACTCTCTCGCTCTGCCCCTCTTGAAAAGTCATTAAGGAATTATGTGTACGTTTTCAGATTTCATTTCCGGAAAAATTTACATACATGAACGATCCGGTTAATTCAAATGTTGATGTAGCCACTAAGTCAAGCTATCCGATGATGATGAATTTGGGTCAAGACTTAAATTATACGTAAGGAGAGAAATGAGAAACTTTCTTTTTCAAAAAATTAATTGCATAACTTTGGCGAAAAACTGAATCGAAAATTTCAAAAATTCCAGATGCAATGTCATGCAAGTGGACAGTTACGGTTGGTTGGTCAATAATACATGGGACGGAGTAATGGCTTTGTATGCTAAACATAAAGTCGACCTATTGCTTCATGGCACAAGCATGCGAGCGGACCGGATGAAATATGTTGAATTCACCACGGAATTGTGTACAATTGAGTAAACAGAAAACGAAATCAATTTTCACCCACTAACGAAACAAAAACAATATCTATGAAAACAAACCACACACAAAAATAATGAAAAAAATTCCGATAAAATAAAATATGACTATATTCGTTTCAGCACACCAATAATATTTCGACAACCATCGTTGGCTTCGATCTCAAATATATTTGTTTTGCCACTTCGGTTGGATGTTTGGCGAGCGTGCATCGTTGCAATGATTGTTGTGTGGCTGTTGATGTTGTCACAATACATTTACCCGGAAGTGCGACAACGAATGTCGTATCTCGATATCGTTGGATTTATCTGCGGAGCGGCGTGTCAACAAGCAACGCATTTGGATTCACATCTACGTAAAACCTCTGGGCGTATTCTCGTTCTAACCACATTCTTTTTAGCACTGTTCGTGTTCATTTCGTATTCGGCAAATATTCTGGTGCTTTTGCAAAGTCCCAGCCATGTCATCAAAAATATTGACGATTTAATCGCATCGCCGATGAGGCTTGGACTGCAAGATGCACGATACGTTCGTTTCAACTTTCGATATGAGAATGTCAGCATCTTGAAGCATGTGTATCAAACGAAAATCAAACCGTATGGCGAACATGGATGGATATATGATCCGGCCAAAGGCGTTGAAAGGGTTCGCACCGAATTGTTTGCTTATCAACTGGAAAGCGCTACCGCATACAAATTGATCAAAGAAACATACTCCGACGATGAAAAATGTAGCTTGAGCGAAATCACAATACTACGCGTACCAAGGTTGACGGCTACCATCGCTCGGAATAGCCCGTACAAGGAATTGTTTCGACAACGGTACGGTGTTTATGTCGATAAATCATGATTTTTTATTTCGCAGTCAGTTCTATGTTTTCTCTCTCTCTCTCTCTCTCTCACTTTGTTCTCGCTTAGGCTACGCTTTCAGCGAGAGAATGGGCTGATTGCTCGCGAATGGGTGAAATGGTTTCCGAAGAAGCCAATTTGTGAGAACAGTGCAAACAAAGTGACATCAGTTGGTATCGTTGAAATTAAGGCCGCTCTATTTATTTTAGTCATGGGTACTGGTGGCTCATTTGCTATTCTCCTGATCGAAATAGCAATGAATAAAATGCTGAAGAATCGTTTCAGGCAAATCACCATTTAAATAAAATATTTACGCATACCGCATCGGCTTTGGTTATCCAATATCCATACTATTATCATAGCATGTATGCTTAATTTAAAAATAGAATACGATATTCACATGTACACCGAATGCAAAATTGTTTCTCTTTTATTACTGCATTATTTACACAACATGTTTACATGTTTACAGAGTAGTGAATTCCAAACCGATTTTTATTTTGAAAAGAAAGAAGAGAAAAATGCAAACATCGAATACCGTCGTTCGGATTCATATTTGAGCATTCGTTAAAACTTAAAAATGCATGAGATAATTCAAAAGTTGTGCCAAATGAGCTGACATGCTAATTAACAAAGTCAAACAGTCTAACGGGATAATGTTGACGTTTTGAAAGGTTAATTGGAAAATGTGATGGAAGCAAAGGCTACAATCCCAACTCTGTTCACCCCAGCTCGATTCACTTTGAACGATTTTGCCGTTGGTTATTTTCAGTCGAAGATGGAGAATTGTTGGCAGCATCGGAGGCGCAAAATGTCTTATCGGCAGCTCTTGTTTCTAATATTATCGAGCCTTCCGCTTCAATTTGCTTCGCCTTCGGTTGATTATTTACATTTGCTTGGAGTTTATTCATCATACCGGTACGTAAGCACTTGGACTCATTTCGTTTGTTATCAAATGGGTAAGAATTTCCTTATTAGCTATCCGAAATGCAAAATGCCAAGTATTCTTCGCATTATTGCCGACTTAATATTTGTATATATGTAAATTTTTCGCAAATAAATTCCAGACGAAAATATTCAAATTACACTCGAGTTATCCGCCATACAATCAAGATTGATTACAAACTTTGCGAAGGTGAACGATTTGGTCATTGGCAAAGAAAATGTGAAACAAGGATTTTCGGTCGATATGAGTTGCGATGGATTTGAATCAATTTTCAATCAAGTAAATACGTATCTCTAGAACCCTTAGATTTCATCATTGTCAACGTACACATTGCTCAAAATATCAAACAAACCATTTTATAGGAACAACATCAGCTTTTATTTAATGGCAACAATTTATGGCTTTTTCTTGCAAACAGTGATGAATTGCACTTAAACTTGGACGAAAACTTGGTAAAAACTTTTATATTTCAAGTGATTTCCACAAAAGTTCAACGAATCACTTTAAATAGTTGCGATTTTTTATTCTTCCTCTCTCAATCTCTTCATCCCACTTCCTCGCTCTCTCTTTCTCTCTCTCTCTCTCTCACTCATTCTCGTCCCGTAGACAGATACAGGCAAGATTATGAGCCAATTGGATATTTTGCCAAATAGTGAAGTGGTTTTGACTCGTTTCGATGCTCAAGAGAATAAATGGACCCTTTATGATGTTTATAAAGTTGCTCCCAATCATCCGTTAAGAGTGTCCGTGCTCGGTTCGATAAATGGCCAAACAAATGGGCAAAATAGCTGTGCACCAAATGGCTGGCGATTAAATGAAGAGTTCGACGGCAAGAAGGCAAAGACAAAGGTCCGAAAGAATTTACAGGGGCTACGCTTGCGTTGTGGTTCATATGTGAGTGTTTGTACGAAACTGGGAATATAATCAATGGATGTATCAATTAACTAGATTATACGGTAGGTAACGGAACCGGTGCCACTCACATACCTTGACAACACGCGATTGGATCAGATGGACATTGCAGCTATATCAACGTTGCCGGTGTCTTGGCTCTTGCGAGACGATTTAAATTTTTCGTAAAACTTTCTTTGCGTCGAGTTAATCGGTCCTTTGGTCGATTTTTGTTTTCATTTAACTTTTCTTTCTTTCTTTCTTTCTTTCTTTCACTCCATTGGCCGCTCGACATCTTCAGTTGCGACATAGTTGAAATGAGCAATTATGAATGGAACCAAAGCACTCTGGCTGCTGCCACAATGGCGTTGTACCGAGAAGATCGAATCGATACTTTGGCCCATGCCGAAAATATGCGACCTGAGCAATTGCAATATGCCGAGTTTACGGCTGATATTTTTGCCATAAGGTAAACCGTAGCAGTAAGCGAAAAACTCTTTAATTTCTTTATTTATGTATTCGTGTGCGTCGACTTTCGATGGAACTGACTCAGTGGTGGTGGTGGTGGTGGTGGTGTTGTTGTTGTTTGTTTTTATTCGCAGTACGCCAATTATTTTTCGACAGCCTCCGTTGTCAGCAGTATCAAACATTTTCTTATTGCCATTGGATAAGACAGTGTGGTATTGTTGTGCAGCGTTGATTCTCTGCGTTATATTCATTATGGGAATTCAAATGGGGCATCCGTTGCTTGAGGCGCAGATCACGTTGTTCGATGTTGTTTCATTTGTTTTCGGTGCAGTATGCCAACAAGGGACCCATTTACTTATTCCATCGTTATCCGGTCGATTTGTATTGATAACAACATTTGTAGCAACATTGGCATTATTTACATCATATTCAGCGAGCATCGTTGCATTGCTACAGAGTCCAAGCGAATCGATTCACACATTGGACGACCTATTAGCTTCACCATTAACACTTGCTTTGAAGGATACCCGTTCAGTGCGACGCATTTTTTCATCCGATGATAGTCACCGTATCTTGAGAATGGTGTATGCGAAGAAAATCGAGCCGATGGGCACAGATGCGTGGATTGCTGATGAATCGATTGGTATTGGTAAAGTTCGTGCCAGTTTATTTGCATTTCTTGTTGATACTCCCAGTGCCTACAATGTGATACAGAGAACGTATTCCGAATTGGAAAAATGTCGATTGAGCGAAATAAAAGTGTTTCCATTGCCGATGAACACAATCACCGTGGCACGAAATAGCGCCTATAAGGAACTGATTAAGCAAAGGTACGAACAAAACAGCATACGCGTACGCACACCTTTTATGTTGATTGCAGAATCCACCGACAAAAATTGATTTATACCATTCTCCAATTCCTAATAGAATACTCTGGATGCATGAGGTTGGATTGATATTTCAAACGAGAGCGAAATGGTTACCAAAGAAACCGGCTTGCGAAGGTGATGGACGCGATTTCACCATTGTTGGCCTACGCCAAATTTATCCATTGATTTATGTATATCTTTTTGGTACCATTATTTCAATAAGCATTTTCTGCGCAGAACTTTATGCCGTTGGCTGCTGTTCGCAGTTCGATAGAATCAAGGGGAGAATTATTACAAAAACAAAAATTACAATGACATCAACAGAAGAACGAAAACCATAAAGAAGATTTCGGTTATTTTAAATTTTTTCATTTATTCTACACATGTCTTATGCTTAAGACTGCTTAACATTTACCACAGATGTTAGTTTTTCTCTAAATTTTATTTGTTCCTATAAAATGCATATTTCAGCTCTATTTATCATTATTATATCTATGGTTGATGTTATAAAATGTTGATTCAATGCTTTTTTCATTCAATGGTATGAATTTCAATCGTTTCATTTCTATTTTGAATAAATTCTATAGAGTTTTTTTTTCTCCTGTTCATATCTGTTACAATGAAAATCGAAAATGTTATCTGATCAAATGAAAAAATTGGCTTAAAATTAAATAAAGAAATTACAGTTTATTTTTTGTTCATCGTGTGCATAGAATCGCAATCACACATGGGACATTATCATCATGTATCCCATGAATATATAACGTATATTATGTACTAGTCGGATAGATAGAGAGGAAGCACCAAGGAAGAAAAAAATAATAAATGAAAAAAAATTGTATTCACATCATAGAGTTTGTCTGTTTGTTTATTTTTTTTTGTTTGAGTGTTTTTTCTATTTTGTTGTGACCGCATTCATCATCATGAATCAGTTTTGTTCATTCGATGTTGACAAATCAATTTATCAAATTTTTTCTCTCCATAAACTCCTATCCGTTTCAACAGAGAAAGAGAGATACAAACACAAAAAAAAAAATTCTTATTGTACGGGAGGCCACTAGCTTATTCACAATAGTTTTTTTTTCATCGATTTTGTTGAATAAATTTTTTTTTTCTTCCGTCGAATAACAACTACAAAACATCAATTTCAATTTTAATTTTTTGTTTCACATACATATGTGTATCAATGCTGGAACGAATATTCTTTTTTGCTTTATCTTGTTTTATGCTTATGATGATCACATATAATTTTTATTTCTTTATAAAATTAGTAATTTCATATTGATCGGTACGGTAGACTAATGCACTTAAGTTGACCATAGAGCTTTATTGCTGCCCAGAATAGTTTGGATTGTATGGTGCCTGTTTCTGATACGCATCACCTCCACGCACAACTTGATCGTACGACGGTGGATTGTAGTCAGCTGGAAATTGTGTGTCAAAACCAAAAAAAAAAATAATCAGTTAGTGACATTGAATTGAAAAGAAGAGCACGGAATAAAATGATAAAAGTAACAGTGTTTCGATCAAAATTACCTTGAATCGGAGGCATGGGGTATGGCTGTGGCATAGGTTGATTTGGATACATTCCCGCTGGCTGTGGCGGATATCTATAAACGCAATGAGAAGAAATCGAAATTAAAAACTTGAAATCGAAAAAAAAGTCGGTGGAAAACAAAAAGGAGCTAAAACTCAATCAAAATAGTCTACCCTGGCTGTGGTTGTGGCATCGGATAGCCTTGAACGATAGTGCTTTGCGCAGGATACCCGGCTGATTGTGGAACTGTTGGAATCGTTGTCGTTGTCACTACCACGGGTGCTGTTAATAGAAAACAAAAAGGAAATCGATTAGTTCATCATTTTCTTCATGGCATTTCTAAGAGTTCATGTTTGGTTTCAATCATTTTTGCTCAATTAAACTTTGACACTTGTTTATCATTTCGTGGGAATCTCTGATGAATATGTTTTTAAATTAAAACCACACAATTATGAAATAATTGTGACGATTTGATTTCGTGTTTACATTTTCGTTCAAAATAACAACCAAATTGATAATCACATCATTTCGTCGAAGCAATTTTTGTAGTGCACGTCATAAGAATGCGTCAGCCGTGCATGTAACGACCTAATTTTGAGAGTTTTGAAATTCATATTTAAGCCAAAATATTTTTTATTCTTGTCCAGTTGCTACTTTGTTTGAACTTTGACACTTGTTCCCCTTTTTTTCATCGAACGGAACAAAATTGGCTGTACATCACGTTTTCGGTTGTGTTTATGAGCCGTGCCTAATTGCCGCGAACAATTTACACTGAATGACACCTTAATATGAACGGTTTATTTATAGAAATAGGCTGATGAGATCGAGAATGAGAAAAGCGAATAAAAAATCGACAAAAAATGCCAGATGCTTGTACCCGTTGGATTTTGGCTTGGCAAACCGATCACAAGGCCTTGATTTCGGCGTCTACGTTGAATTCGCTTGATGCCACAGGCCATGCAAAGCAATGCCAATAGGATGCTAAAAACACCTAATGTCACAAATTCAGTAGCGGCCATTTCCAAATAGTGGCTGAACAACAATGAAATCTCCAATGCGATCAACGTTTTGATACCAGTTTCGCTGACTAACTGTTTTGAGTGTCGATAAAAGCGCAACAGGATCTTGAAAAGCTTGGATTCCAGTGCTTAATAGATAAGCGTATATGTGTTGATGATAACGACCTTTATCTCGGCATTAAACAGAAAATACCGTAGCCAATTGATTTAGACAACGGCACACTTATCTAATCGATATAAAAAAGAGTTGCAGCCATTACAACAACAACATGAACTTCAAATTAGATTTGCACTTAGTAGGCGATGTAGTAAAGCGGTTCCGCATCGATACATCGGCTGTTCGGTCGCATCACTTTGAAATCCATTATAGGGGCTATTTAATTTGCTTGAGTGAATTTCTGCCCGTGATTGAATTGTTGATCAATTTTTTTTATTTCTATTTAGTTCTGTATTTCTTTTATTTAATTTCTGTTCCCTGTCCACAACGAATCGTTTCGTGACAACATGCATATTTTCCTATACATGTTTTCCAATTATTATTGACTTGCAAATAGTGTGATTGATTTCAGTCAATGTCATTGAAAGTAGTGTGTTTGTGTGTGTGTGTATGTGCTGTCTTTTTCGTCGCTATTGAATTTATTAACCATGACTTCAGAATTGATAAAAGTCATAGCAGCCTGTGTTTGCATTTCTGAAGTGCGACCATTTTGTTCGACGCAATGGAAATGAATTGCAATAATTTGGATCGGAATTGTTTTGACAATGCACGGCTAACTATGTTTATGTATGTTTTTTTTTGGCACGCCAATTGAATTACAGTTTTTTCGCGAAATGGAAAGTGAATTCCAACAAATATACATTCATATACGGGCGTTCATTTCACTCGACGCTCCTCATATATTTATACTTGTATACACGACCGCAAAAATAATATTGTTGATGAGTGCAATCTGGAAGAGAAAAGAGTCGGTTTTTGTTTGTGTGTTAACAAAAGGTACGTACATGACACGAATCGATAGCGATATCTCAGTGACTTGTGTATACATTTGGCGATGCTGTAAATGAGAGCAAAGAAAAAGGCGAGGATGGTCAGCACCACAATTACAACGATGACAAATGGATACACATGCTCCGACGTCATTGAATTGAATGAATGATCTTCATGATGGAACGTATGCATCTTTATTTCTCGTTTTTGTTTTGTTTTTTTTTTTCGTGTTGGCGAATGTTTTGCGACTGCGGGAATATATGTGTATGCGTGTGTGTGTGTGTGTGTGTGTGTGTGAGTGCGTTTACTGCAACAACGTCCTCTGTTTATTTTGCGACCAATAAACTACGATGCCTAAGTCACGTTGCGTTGTTTTATTGAATTTGTTGTGCGTGTTTGGTCTTTTTCTCTTCTTTCAGCAGCAATCTATCTCGATCTATGTGTATATTTTTTTTAGATATATGGTATATCTATGTGTCACTTTTTATCAACTCGTTTGTTTATTTGGATTTTGCTGCATTTTGTTGGAATCACAAAAAGCACATGCACACACATGAACACAAAATTAAACCAAAGACAAAACTACGCGTATTCCAACAGAGAGATCTACTTCACTCTTCCGCTCAAGCTGTTTCTCGCTCTGCCCTGTTCGAGATTGTTTAGTTGTGTCAAATCTTGAATCGCAATTCAAATCGAAACGAAACGAAAAAAACAATCCAAACTCAATACTTGACGAATTTCATTCAGTTGACACGCGCACTAGGCGAAAACTTTGACCAAATGTTGTGATATTAATAATAATTGCACGGAATAAAACACGATCATTCATATTGTCCGAGAAATCTGACTAAAGTGCGAAATGAAATGAAATGCGTGAAAAATGTCTCGTCTGATAATGGTTTAGCTGCGGATTCGACGATGAACGAAAAATAACCAAATAACCAAACAAACAGTTGAATGTTCATAGTGTGCAGCGAGCGAGCGCGCGCTCTCTCTTTCTCGCTCTCTCTTTCTCACTCTCTTTCTCTGTCCAACAACATGTGTGTATTCGCTTGATTCAGTGTCGCCGTCGTCATAGTCGTCGTCGTCGTCGTCGCATACGAAAAGAGCAACAGGAACGCATATATGTAAATGATGGTTCATCAGTAATAAAGTCAACTGAATATTGAACGAAAACAGAGAGAAAGAGAGACAGAGCGAAAATGAACGAACGAACGCAAAGGAGTTGTAAATATATTGGATCGACAACAACAACGGCCACGGACGACGACGATTGGTAACAGAAATAAAACAAAAAAAAACAATCGGCCGAACACGACGAAGACGACGACGACGACGACGACGACGACGACGACGATGGGCATGTTTCGGTGTATATGCGGAATGAGACGAGCAAAACAGAGAGATTCGAGTTGAAAACGAGAATCATGCGTTGCCATAAATAAACGGCCACTTCGGTTTTTATCTAACTTCTCGGATTCGTTATACTTGTTGCTCCAAATACGAGAGAGCGTGCACAGCACAACACATTCCTTGTATTATTTTTGTTGCTGTTGCCGCTTTTTTGTGTGTAGTTGTTTTGATTTGTTGCCTTTTGTTGTTGTGGCTACGCATTCTGATTTGTGTTTGGAATCGAACGGTCTCAGCTCACGCTATCATCAAATGATCGCTGGCTGGTAGGACACAATATGCGAGGGACTTATTTGTCATTGCAAGTCAGTACTGACTCGTACAAATTCACACAAACTGACTCCCGAATCCTACCACGGAACATACGAATCTACGAATCTACGCGAGTCAGTCAAATTTTTTCCCGAAGAAACAGTGACCCGCAAACTCATATGGAAGAATCGCACAGTTGCCTACATTTTTCGTATTGACTCATGGGACTCGCATGACACATAAGCCTAAAAGACGAATTATTACTGAATTGACTGAAAGTACTGAAAACAACTGATAATCCACAAAACCAATCTATCAAACATTTTATTGCATCGGATACAGATGGCGTAAATGCATTAAATATTTCGGCAAATGTATTTTTTTCAGTACTTCCTCTAGTGTAATAGTATAGTGAAAGTACCGAAAAAAACTGAATTCCAGTTTTCAATAGTAATTCGTTCCTTGCATAAGCCCCTCGAAAGTATATTTGATGCTCAAAAATAGCGAAACAATTGCTAAAAATGTCTCTATTCTAGTGTTGATGTGTATATTTTAAATATTTTCCCTGATTTCAAATGGTATTTCTTCTCGAGTGCATAGCATTGAAAACTTTTTAATTAACTTTGTCGATGGAAAGTCATTGTCATGGGTGGAATAGGTCAATATCGTACAAAACCGCTCACAAACACGTTTCTTTCATCAATTTATTTCGATCGGTGACAATGGTGCTGCATGCGGCATGCACCAATCACAGATCCAGAGTCGATCCAAATTTCTCATGTCTAGACCCGAAAACTGGAATCTATTTTGCAAGCGAATGGACAAATAAACCACATCAAAACTAAACAACCAAACTGATAGCAAGAAACGAGATTTGGATTAAAAGTCATCTCATCGGATTTGGTGTTGTTTCCAGTCATTCACTGCACTGATACAACCAGTTGAATGATGCCCACAAAAACGATATGTGAGCGATCAAAATGCGCAACACCCGGCTCAGATTGTGAAATTCCGCCGATAACGGGACTTGACAATGCAAGTGTATATACATGACATGTATTACATGTTTATAATGAAAGTATAGACTGTTTAAATTATCGTATCGCGAAATTTACATACACATTTGTGCATGCAATTGAATGTTAGCACTTCGGCAGATATGAGTCATACGTTTCTGTATAAATTACACGCACAAAACGGCACTGGAATTCCCTTGCAAATGGGAAAAAACATTCACACACACACACACACACAGAGAGAGAGAGAGAGAGAGAAAATAAACAAACACGTTGTCCCCAGTGTATTTACGGTGGACACCACATAATCGATATTCAAAATCAACTAAAAAGAACTGAAAACGAAAGCAAATCATATGTTGGGAAAAATAATTACATGGATTGGTGAGGGGTGGTGGCGGCGGTATGATAGTTTGACAACGACGTTGGCGCCGATAATCCTGGTACGATTGTCCCTTACAAATTCGAAAACAAATGCTGAATATCACTAAGCCGATGATACACGCCATAAATATCGCTACGATGCCGAAAATTGTGAAAAACACTTTTTGATGGAAGGCAAAACTTTCTTCAAAATCCTTGTTCTGATTGTAAAAGCTATCCTTGAAAAATGTGTCTCGATTGAAATGGTTTTGATTGTTATCGAAACGCGGAAAATTGATGTCATCCATTGTGAACGAATACGGTGGACTGAATGGGAACGGCAACAAAAAAAGGAACAAAACACTTTTGACGACTAACTTTGATAAATTACAACTGTGGCCAAATTCTCTTTTCAAATACTAATAAACCGATAAACGTATTAATCGCACCACAACACTGTTTATTCAAATGTCAAAATTGCGAGAGCAATGCATAGAAATAGCGAATTGTCAGGCTATATGACACACACTATAGAGAGCAAGTGCCTGTTAGACTGCTTATGTTAATGTCGAAGCACTCGAGCAATGGATTTGAGTTGGTGCGATATACAATATGTTTGCGTCATTATATTGAATTTTCAGAATTTTTCGATAATCTGATAAACATATATTAATTTAATTAACATAATTAATTAATTTCTCATTTTTCCCAATATTGTGAATTTGATGGTATCTATTCAAAGAAAAATGAAGAAAAAAATGTTACCGACAATTCATTTTAGCTGAACACATGACGTGCTAATCTAAAAATATCTATACACATTGCTTCATATATATAATAGGCGTCACATTTGTATTGCTAATTGTAATGAATTAATTGCATTTGGACTAAATGATTTAGTTTCAGGAAATTTAACGTACGTACGATCGCGACTTTTTTTGACTCATATATTCAACGAAAAATGAAGAACAAGACAAAATGGAAATAGATAAACACGAAATGTATGATTTTTAATCATAAATTTGTTGTATTCAACTATTGACTTTGATGAAATACGACAATGTTCAATTACACAATAGTTGAAGTGTGCGTCGAACAAAGGAAAAAAGAACGACACAATGTAGCAGACATTGATATTGATTTATTTTAATGAACGCATTTATTTATCATTTGATTTGATAGACGGTTTCAATGTGATTGAATTGAATCAACAGGTGTAAAATCAAGAGCAACAAAACGCGCACGCACTGGAATCGAAACTACTCACCTGAAAATATTGGTTTTCGCTTGCCAGCCTTACACATTGCACACGTTAAAAATATTATAATCACTATCACTATAAACCAAAACACATCCATTTTTATTTTTAATCGAGAGAATTCGTTGATCAACGGTTTATGAAATTGTGATGAGTATACACACAATATTTTATTTTCAACTTAGCTTTATCGAAATTGAAGTTGGAAATCGGTGTCTACGATTGGGATTCCAGTGTCTAACCAATTTTGAAAATTAAAAAAAAACGACCATGGAATGTTTGTTAGTCTCGATTTCTCTTTGTTCGTTTTATTTGTGTTTGCGTTTTTTTCTCTTCTATCATATATACTACGTGCATGAATACATTTGTATGACTTTGGGTCGCATATTAAGCATTTTTTAGAGAGTTATTTCTTTTTTCGTCCAACCGATTTACTCAATTTTCAACGATTCACATAATCTCATCTCATTGATTGATTCGATGCTTAAAACACTTAGCCTGCCGACTGAACACAACTTCCTTTGTGGTGGATTTCGGGCGTTTAAGAAGAATATGATTCGTTTTTTTTTATTGTTATTCTTGGGGCAGATCGATAAATTTAACTTAATCAAATGTACTTATCGTTGGCATTGAACCGTAAGCACAAGTGAATGTTTATGTATTTTCATTTTGTCTACTGTCAAACCATTGTACTACTGTCATTCAATCAAATGGATGCGTTCAATGACCTGAACATTATACAATTTCAAATTGGGGCATTTATTCGAATAGATAGAAGATTATTTGGTCTACCAAAGTGAAAAAGTGAATCCAATTGTTTTATTTTGAATCCTAATTGAAAAATATCGGTAGACATCAATTTCGGAATAGATGAAATTTCACGGAATGATCGCCTCCAGCGCATAAAGTTGGCTCAACCTTATCCATCAAATCGTAATTAATCGTAACAAGCGTCGAAAAAAAAAGTCGATTCGATTTACCTTTGGCAGATTTATAATCCGTCTCGCATTCAAGATGCGATAAAATAATATTTTTGTGCGAGATGTTCGTTATCACCAACGGTTGTGAAGTGACTTATTTGTCCTTTAGCAACCGTCAATATTCGCCGAAATTGCGCAAATAAATTAATGACTAATTGCCATTTTTCCTATCAGAAATAATTCTTTTTTTACTTTGCTAGCTCTCGCCCTCGCTCTCGCTCTCTCTCTCTCTCTCTCTCTCTCTCTCTCTCTCTCTTTCCAATACGTTTATCCTTTTCGACACAACAACACTTACGCCACACTCATTTTCATTCGTTTATTCTTATTTGGCCAATTCGATTAAATCATGGGTATTCTATCGTTGGCGTTTGTCTAGATCAATCTACTTTTACATATTTTGAAATCTGATTTGGTATACTTAAGCCTATAGGCTTTGAATATATATATATAGACTACAGTCTATCCAATTGTCGATACACCAAACACGAAATAATTACAGTGTTATGTTCGAATGAGCCGAATGAACGACAAAAAAAACCAAATCGATTCGATTTCATTCTAAGTCTATATAAATAGTCAATAAGATTAATAATGAAAAGCCATTCATAGAGAAATGCAAGAAAAAAAAACAGTAACAAGATAATCAAAGAATCAGAAGAAAAAAAATGATTTGTTAGTTACATAGGCTATCGTATGATGGTGGTGGTGAGTCTTTTTGGGCTTTACGTCGGCAGGGTGCACAGCACAGCATTTCAAATAGTTTGAGTGCGTAGACGAGTGTTGCGTAGCCGAGGCCAACGAGAAAGATTAACACGACAAAGCTCACAAATACCCAGAGCATGACGCAAAAAGCTGTACTAACCATTTCACCATGGTTATACTGTTCGGTCGTTGAGTCACCGTATTCGGCGGAGCGCATTAATCCAAACATTGTGTCGAATAAGCTGCACACTTTCTCTTTTTAACAAATACACCAAACGAAAATGAATCCCGCGAAAACTGCATTCGAAACAAATTTGACGCTATTATTCGAGCATGCGAACGATGGACGAGAACTGCACAAATTATTTTGCCAACTGCATTATTGAGAGCCGAACGCTACTTTTTCAAGCGAACAAGAAAAGACGATTTTTCAAGTGGATTGCTACCAGATTACACTTTGCAACGATTAACGCAGCTTATCTAAACGATTTTCTAGCGATAACACTGTAATATTGATGATATTCATTTGCACACAACGAATTGATGAAATCTCCAAAAATAACAGCATTTTTTTTTTTGGAAAAATTTGATTGAAGTACTCAACTCATCAAAAATTCCGATTAAGAGATGATGAATATCCAAACGAACAAAACAACAAGATTTCAGCGGGACAACAAAGAATGAATTTAAGAATGATTATCATAATTCGAGTACCTCGGGTAATGGAAAGAAGGTCACATCTATTTTGGATGCGCCATTCGCATTGCACTCTTGTTGTAATATTATATGCGGCAGCCATACATCCAATGCAAGGTACACAATGTGCTTGAACAACATTATGACACTGAACCAATACGGACTTTTATAGCTGTTTCAAATTGTCCGATAAGAAATCAGCAATCAAACACTGAGATTGGTTTTTTTTTCTTCATTATCACATCACTATTCGATTTGATGTCGATGGCGAAAAACAGCTGATTTTTCCCAAGGTTAGTTTTCAGATCGTTAAGCATGAAACGACAATAAAAGTACTTGACGGAAAGGAAGACGTTTAGTTTCGCTGTTAATCATAATTTATGACACTTTTTTGCTCCCTACTTGAACGAAAACAAGCCACTACGCTTGTAATTCATCTTACATTAATGACTCTCTTTTATGTTTTCGCTATATTTCCGACTGGGTTCTTATATTTTATTCATCTTCCAATAATTGCTGTGTGCTGCGTATCGACTTTTGAAGTGTTTAATATGGAAAATGCTAAAATGATTGAAAAGCCATCGATGGAAAATTCATCATATTCGTTAGCAATTTCGTTGTGATCCGATCAAATGCAATAAATTTTTTGCAGGGCGTTTTATGAGCTAATATGTCAGCAGCAATAACTAATGTCAGCTGCTGATATCAGCTGCTGACAATTATGCGTTGCGTTTTTTTAACGCATTTTCAGTATAAGAACGAAATGATGAGTAAACTTACCATTGGTGAGATTGAACATACCAAGCTGATGTTAGTTAGTGCTGCTGACATTAGCTCATAACACGCTCTGATTTTTTGTTCGATGCTCACGTGATAGTTTCAATGCACGTACCTGACCGAATGAAGCTGCTACGTCCGGAATCTTCTCGCAATGATGATTTCTCTGTTCGCAAACTTTGACGTTGCTATATATGGCCAATGTTTGAGAGAAAAAAATCGCACAACGAATAACGTGTAACGTAAAAAGCACAACAGCTATCATCTTGTCACTATCATACATTTTTGCGCCATGGCACCCACACACACACACACACACACACAAACAACAACTACTTCTCTTCAGCACATACTACTAGAACGAGAAACTTCACCGGAATTCTCAGGTGACACAAAGTAAGTGGCGCGTCCTACGAGAGAAAGTAAGCTTGACAAGCGTTGCTTGCAGTGTACTTGTACTTGTCGCCAATAGCGTCCAAACGACACAGCTGCATTTATCGTTATCAAACCGATCTTTTTCTGCTGCTGCATCTTCCTGCTACACACACCCACACAAACATACTCGTATTTTCTTTTTCTTAATATCGTTCGCTGCTAACTAACAATTATGCACATTGCACATATGTCCACTTGACGTAAAGTCGAATTGGGTGCATAAAGGGAAGCAGATTCATGATATTGACATCACTTTTCTTATGTGTGTGTGTGTGTCTCATCCTCTCTCTCTTTCTCTCTCTTTCGCTCTCTTTCGCTCTCTCTCTCTCGCTCTCTCTTTGTGTCCCTGTGTCTCTCTGTGTGCGCGAGAGAAAAGCGCATGCAAGTCAAGTTGTAACATCAACAGTATGATTGATATTTCTTCTTCCGCTTCGAAACTAGTGCTCAAAAAGGGAAAAGCAATCACAACATTAATAATAATGTGTGCCCGGTACACACTGTAACTGAATCGAAAAAAAACCCGAAGAAACCTGTTTATATAAAATCCTTTATTACATTTTTTCAGAAGTTTCGAAGAAGATGAGAAAAAAGCAACAAATTCTTCGAGAATCATGTGTATTTCCTTTTTTTCCCTCTCGCTGGTTCGGTGAATTGCATTCACTGCAACGAACATATTGGCTGTGAGGGAAACAGGCGAAGGGAAAAATGCTCTAAATGCATTTCCTACACAGAGACTCCCAACAAACATTGTGAAAATGGTAAACTGTTGAACTTGTCATTGTCATGAGTTTATGAATGTTGAATGAATTTTTGTGCATTGTGTGCGCCCGGTGAAAAGCACAAAAGCCAAACCATTTGAAAAATTGGCTGAAAGATATTTCATTCAGCAAGAAATTTTGCAAGCGCAATCACAAATGTGTGCGCGAAAATTTCGGTGATTCTTTCCACCCATTTGCTCTACCGAAGCTGCAAACGGGCGCTGGAAAGAAAAAAAAACCGAACAAAGCTATACATATATGGGAATATTACATCAACTAATCTTAAAAAGCATCAGCTTATGCATCAGAAGTGAACTTATTGACGTACATGCTTTTTCATGCTAAATTAATTTTCAAAGCCCCTTTCATTTGGAAATTCAATCATCTTTGTGATCTTTCTGCTGTAAAAAAAATGAATGAATATGACACATTTGATTCCCATTCACGTCACACAATCACTACGTCTAATCACATTTTGTTGTTGTTGTTATTGCTGTCGTTGAAATGACAAAGATTGCTAAAATCACTCTGTTCGAGCTTTTTCTTTCCCAATGACAAACGCAGAGATGAAATATTGAATGAATCCATAATAATAATCACATGTCAAACATGGTTAGAATTGTTTGACGTATTTCATATCATATTTTTGAATAAAGCATGAACATTGAACATCATTAATGGATTCGCATGGTTTAATCGGATTATGGACGAGGTAGAGAGAAAAGGAGGATGGAAAGCAGCGGAAAAAAAACCAAAATAGAGAGAAATGGTGCCATTTTAATTCACTATTCGAATATAAACAAAGCTTGACAAAAAGCTTTCCAAGCAACAAAGCGTGATTCCTTCAAATTGTGTTGAAAACCGCCAAAACTTATGCTCATCGCATCCGCCCGGTAAAATGGAGAGCACTTAATGATGACGATACCGAAACAGGATAAATAAATTTAAATGAAGGAAATTGCTGAATGATTCGTTGTGCCATGTTTAACATGCTCCGACAAATTATTGCTTCTATTGTTTTCGCAAAAGCCTCAACAACCGTGAACAGTACAGCGCACACAGCGCACAAACCGAAGACAATGCCAATGTTATACATCTGTATGAAACGTTCCAGCTGGACGCTTTTTGCCATTATATTTTACCATTATCTTTTGATGGCATGCATACATGCATACTCATAAGTCGTCACATTAGCTCCAAACCATCGGCTTAATTTCTTGGCTCCTACCTTCATGCATGTATACACCATACCTTGCCTATGTCTATAGAATAATAACATTGTTATCATTATCATTGATGTTTTTTTCCCTCATGTATTCCAATCAATTGATGCAGTGCATGTTTGTTTTCAATTTTCGAACCCATTCTTGCTTATGGATAAACGAATAAATCATCTCTGAAATCACAAAATCAATTCAAAACTGATTGGTCACAATCATTATGATACTTGTGTTTGATTTTCTTTTGTTTTTTTTTTCTCTCCTTTCGTTCATCCATTTTCGAATGACATATTTTGAGTGTAGAGTTTTGTCAGTTGAAAAATGGATGAATTGCTAATCCGTTACATATTCTCGGGGGATTTATGTATTTGTGAATGTCAGATCATTCGTAAAATGTCTATCGTTTCTGGCTTCATTCGATTTTAGTCCATGCATTAGCTATACTTCCATGATAAATCTGCCGAAACATTTGCACTAGCATTTACACACCTTGGGATCTGGTATCAACAGAGTCATGTCCTATATTCGCAATTGCGATTGCGTTGTCAAAACTTACTTTGATTTCTCATAGAAGAACGGTGAATACAAAACGCATTTCGTATCAGCAAAATGAAAAAAATCATTCGCTATTTTCTTTTATAGGTATTTTTTGGTTTATTCATCTGTTCATTTACATTGCCAAATTTTACTTGAATCAATTCTAATGCGGAGGGATAGACAGAAAATACATCTCGGCTCGTTTAAAAAAAAAAAACCTCGTTGTTTTCAAAGTACTCAGCGGGGAGTAAAAAATTGAACAAATTATGAATTGGCCCCATTAGAGGAGCAGTTTTGTGACTTTCGGTAATGTGGCAGGTAAGTCTTTGACCACCTTGACAAAATCGGCAACGGAGCATGCATAAGAATAACCGGCCGTCACGTTTTGACGATTCCAATCGATGTAGTTGACTATATCGCCCACATCCGGGCACAAAATATACTTTTCCTTGATAACTTCTACCGATTCATGTGGGTTATTAACGCCAATAAAAACGATTCCCGCATTGATGCTTTCAGCAATCAAAACCTTATAGTAGAAACGTGGCACCGGAACTCGATTCGGTATTCCCTTGTTTTTATTGCCGGGTGCTAAATAAATTTCTTGCTCTTTTCCGTGAACATCGCGCAATGACAATACTCCATATGTACCGGTGTAGACATTGATATCATAATTATGCTTTCCGATGAAAGTTCTTACGCCGATTTCAATTTGCAACCAGTTACCTAATAATGAAGAATAAAAATGATTTAATACATTTTAATCCTACCAAAAAAAAAGTTTGAAAATATTCCAAAAGAGCATTTTAAAATTTTAACTGATTAATACTTGTATTACAAAGTAATTCCATTGGTGCTGAACATAATAATAATACCATCATTGAACGATTGCCACTGTGGTGCAACGTTGATGTAATAAAAAGTGGCCAACTGCTGAGTCGCAAACACATAATCAGCCTTGGCAGCCAAATGACCACGGGCCAAATACAAGTCAGTGTCGTTCACAATAAATTTCGATGCCAATGCTTCCGAGCCCAAAATCCGTCCAAGCGTTTTAAGTTGCACAAATTTCGAATAGAGTGCGTCGATTTTGAGTTCACCGAAAAAATTTCCTTTAATGAAGAAGATACGCTTAACATTGCGTTGATGATAGGCATTGTTTGGCTTAATCATATGGCGCGACCACTTTGTTGATGCGGATTTTTCATCATGACAAACTTCCAAAACGGGCACCCATGAGCCTTCGGAATTAGTAGAATCACAAGAATTAGAAGTTGATTAGTAATAATCAGCCTTTCTGATCATGAAAATAGTAAACAATACAGCGGCACCTGGGGACTAAGTGCAATGTGTCATACTTTCAACGTTTCAACTAACACAGACGCACTTACACAAACGCATACTTGTTACAGCAAACTATGTGCATGATTCTCTATTTCTTCAACCAGTCGCCAGGTGCCACTTTATTGTTCTTGTTTGACGTTTCCTATCTATTTGTACAGACGATCAGAGAGGCTGGTAATAATCGATTGATATTAATTTCATTGATCAATGAAATGAATATGGCAAATCCATCACACTCCTATGTTTTACCACATTTCTGCCTCTCTAACTTACCGTTCACGTCGAAGCCGATTTCAATGATGTTGCATGCAACGCATTTCCGTTTTGTGTAACGAGTCGTAGTATCTGGATTTTTCTTGCATACCGCATCGACAAGACGACCTGCCTTATTTCTAATTTGAAACTGATTGCCCGAAATGCAAGTTGCTGTGAGCTTATGATCGTTGTATGTGTTAAAGCCGTCCGTACAAAAAAGCTCAATTTTTTTCTGACTACCCACAATAAATTGACTGGTACCAGCATCCGTTGACACTAATTCCGTTGAACCGTCATAGAAGTATAACGGTTGCGGTGAGGCCAAGTCCGAATTGATGTTCACCGTGCACCCTTAATACAAATCGATTAAATCAAAAAAGTTTGTGTATTTGCTTCATGATCAACTAAGCCAAAATATGACAAACAAATGAACAACAAAAATTACATACCTTCCGGTGCGCGACCCTCCACCGAAGCAAAGATGCAACCACATGCTAGAACTAATGCCAAAAACATGATTGATACTTCAATATCGATTGATCGACTCGTAATTCAGCTGGAATTTAGACGAAATTATTGTTAATTCAGACCAATGTGTTTGAATACAACGAAGATTATTCCAATCTATTGTTTGTTCAGTGTTATCTTTGATATGCTTAGTTACAAATGTTCTTTGTCGCGAAAGATAATGTTGCATAGCGAAGAACCGACAGAAAATAATTTATGTATCATTTTATTTTTGATAAAGTAACTTATTTTTTAGAAAAGCAAATTAGAAGTCAAGCGATGCCATATGGTTGACATTGAAATTACTTTTCATTTCGTGTAATTATTGGCAATATGTAATTAATGCAGGTGTTGTGTGCGCATTGTAATAACCATGCGAAATCATTGGTGATCTCACAAAGTAAAAACCAATTATCGAATTCCAAGAACTCGAGATCTTTTAAATTAAATTGACAAAGAACAATGAAAATTAGAAGAAAAAAAATGAAAAGCAGCCGCAATAAAAGAATGACAACCATTTTCTGGGTTATTCTGCCTTATTTCAACTTGACACGATTGTGACTTTTTTCAATAGATGGCGCTGTATGTGTCACATGTAAATACCATAGATAATCTATGAAAAACTTTGAACTTTAATTGATTTTGGTTTTTTTTCAATAGATGGACTTATAAATTTCACGTACAAATATCATGAAAAGTTCAAATAGGGCGAATCTGGTAGTCATTCTTTAAATTGGAAATCTGGGAACGTCAATAAATACGTCCTTTGCTTGAACCGCACAATAACAGTTATATATATGATTAATGAATTTATTAATTATTTTATAGAGCGATTTAAATTCAATTTCACTGTCCAATATAACGGTTGTAAATTTTAAAATTAATTGCTCGTCTATGATTATACTTTCGGTTGTCCAAAAAACATTTTCATGATGATACAAATATGCATATGAGTTCAGTGGAGTTTGAACCTCTTGAAAGTATCATCAATCAATTTAATTATATTTATTTATAATAATATGGGAAGCTATACAATTGAATGCGTTTGAATCAAAAGAACGTGTGACACGGATTGAATAAACGTTTTGAAGAAAAAAAAAACATATAATATATTCGATTCGACTGCATGCAGTTGTGTTGCTGAACACAACGAACGAATTCGACAATTTCAATTTCTATTTGATAATCTTATGCTTTATTTCAATATTTCGTGTGATTTAAAAATAGCGGAAAATAGAGTCTTCAAGAAATCGAAGTAAATTAACACACTGTGTGTATGTAACTGTTGTAACATAGGAGTCAGCCAACTATTTTCAGTCGTTTTGGTTGAGAATTGATCAATGCTTTATGGGAACTTTCAAAATTATTCGCATAACTGAGACAAAAGCTAAACGCAATTACATCTATGCACAATTTTGAATTGATTCAAATCAGTGTACCGCTACATAAAACCAAGTGGCTGTTAGTCATTTTTATTTGCACAAGGGAAATATTCAACTTACCTTGACTCAATTTTTCTTTTCAAATTTTAACGTTTCACTCACAATTTACGCAGAAGAATTCAAAGTCATAAGGACTTCTTTGCTACTGACAAAATACTCCAAATGGCAAGAATTTTTATACATTTTCGTGTGCCAAACTTCTCGAAAACAGAAGTTCAGTTGATGCAAATTGATCGTTCAACTTTTCTGACGACACTGCGTTATATTCATAAATTAAAATCGAAAAGGAATCCAGACCAAAATTGTAATAAACCTTCACTACATAAATGAATAAATTTTACCAAGATATTTGTTTTCATCACCTTAGGTAAAAAAGGAATTCGGACCCGAAAAAAATTGTGATATAATTTCAAACTGAAAATGAAAACTCGTACTATCAACGAGATAAATAGCAGTTTTGATACATTAGCATATCAACAGAGTCATGAATAAAAGAAAAGTGGTTGTTTTCTTGGAATACACTGAAACACCATCCAGCAATTTCGAATATTCCATATTTTTATGGAATAATATGAAAAATGATAATTTTTTAATAGTTGCCGACTAACTTATGAATCATTTACAGTCATGGACAAAATTGAGCGTACGCCTATAAATTTGTGTTTTATTTTTTCCAGTAACTTTTCATCTCAAATGTAATATATCAATGGGAAGTACATGAAAAATGAATAACATTGGCAATTTTGAACATCAAAATTGGCCGGCCAATAGGCGGCTTATGGCCAAAAATTCAACTTTTTCCATAGCCGTTCGATTTAAAAAATTTAAATGCAGTTTCGAAGGCCTTCAGGAGCAGATGCTTTTAAACGCTGAAAACTTTCTGATTGGTTTCAATTTGGCCAAGTTATGGCCGTTGGAAAAATGGCCGATTTTTTTCGAAAAATTAAACCAAGCGTTTGATTGCGAAATGTCAAATGTCGTTGGAAAGCCCATTTAATGAAGATAATTTTAATAGTATAAAACATAGAAATCGGTTACAATTTAACCAAGTTATAGGCGTACGAAAATTTTCGTCAAAATTTTTTTGGGTTTTCCAACGGCCATAAATTGCCCAAATTGAAGCCGATCCGAAAGTTTTCAGCGTTTAAAAGTATCTGCTCCTGAAGGCCTTCAAAACTGCATTTAAACTTTTCAAATCGAACGGCTGGAGAAAAATTGAATTTTTGGCCATTTTTACCGAGAGCCATAAGCCGCCTATTGGCCGGCCAATTTAGATGTTCAAAATTGTCAATGTACTTCCTGTTGATATATTACATTTGAGATGAAAAGTTACTGGAAAAAATAAAACACAAAATTTATAGGCGTACGCTCAATTTTGTCCATGACTGTATATGTATAAAATAAACGGATTTTTCCACAATGAGAAGCATTTATATCATTATTGTCTGCTGTTCGGTTGAAAGTCCATTTCATCGTTTAATGCATTCCAAAGAATTGATGCAATAATTGTTTTTCGAATTTAGAACGCTTTCTTGCTTATCCATAAATGACAAATCAACTCTGAAATCGTAAAATGAACTCAATAATAAATGGTATCAGTATGAATATACTTGAATTTGTTTTTCCTTTTATTTTTTTTTTATTTCATTAATTTACTTTCTAGTGGTATGTGTTTGTTGTGAGTGTGGGGCTTGTCAGTCGAACAATCGAGCGATTGCTAAATTGTGGGCAATAATGATTAGATACTACAGAAGTACTTTGGTGATTTTTGGCAATGGAGGTAAGTCTTTGACGACTTTGATGAAATCAGGAACGGAACACGCGTACGAATAACCAGCCGTTACATTTCGACGATTCCAATCGATGTAGTTGACTTTATCGCCGACATCCGGGCACAGAATATACTCTTTCTCAACAACATCATCCGATACATGTGGATTATTAACGCCAATGAATACGATTCCCGCATTGATGCTTTCCGCAATCAAAACCTTATAGTAGAAACGTGGCACCGGAATTCGATTCGTTCCATTCGTTGTGTTGCTATATGCTAAATAAATTTCCTGCTCTTTTCCGTTAATATCGGGATATGAGAATACACCATATGTACCGGTATAGACGTCGGTGTCAATATTACGCTTTTCGATGAATTTTTTCACGCCAATTTCGATTTTCAACCAGTTACCTGTTTGTAGTTTGAAACTAATGAATGTACGTATTTATGGTTCAATGGTATTTTGATGAATGATTGGATTTTAGAGAATTTTCAAATGGCATTATTTCCATAGGAATAGTGATTACAGTGTAGAAAGTACATTTGTTCATTACCTCCGTTAAAACTTTGCCATTGCGGCGCAGCGTTTATGAAATAAAAAGTGGCCAACTGCTGGGATGCAAACACATAGTCAGCCTTGGCTGCCAAATGACCACGTGCCATGTAGAAATCAGTGCTGTTCACAACAATTTTCGATGCTAATTCTTCCGAGCCCAGAATCCGTCCAATTGTTTTATGTTGCATAAACTTCGAATAGAGGGAGTCTGGTTTAAGGCCACGATAAAAATCGCCCTGAATGAAAAAGATACGTTCAACATTGCGTTGATGATAGGCATTGTTGGGCTTCAGCATATGATGTGCCCATTTTGTTGTAGCGGTCTTTACATCATGACAAATTTCCAAGACGGGCACCCATGAACCTTTGAAATTGTTACAAGAAAATAGTGTGGTTATTTAAGTTGAACCAATATCGGTCGATTTTGATAAAATGTGTACGATGATACTCTTACACTTGTCACTCGAACTTACCTAGTACATCGAAACCGATTTCAACAATGTTACCGGCAACACACTTTCGATCCGTGTAACGAGTCGTATGATTCGGATAGTTGTTGCACATCGCATCGATAAGACGGCCTAATTTATTTTTAATTCGAAATTGATTGCCCGAAATGCATGTGGCTGTAAGCATGGTGATGTCGTTGTCGTATGGACTGCGAAAACCGTCCGTACAAAAAAGTTCGATTTGTTGCTTGCCGTCCAAATTGAATTGACTAGTGCCAGTGGTCGTTGTCACAAGATCCGTTGTATTGCCATAGAAATATAATGGTTGTGGTGTGGCCAAGTCCGAATTTATGTTCACCGTACACTCTTAATGAAAATCGATGAAATGAAAATAAATTTGTGTGGTTTTTTTCACATGTGGGCGATACCATATCCTCCATGATTAGGCAAGCAAGCCGAAATATTGAGAAACAACAACAACAACAACAAATTACATACTTTGTGGTGCTGTACGAGCGTCGACGGATGCGAGGATGCCACCACATGCCAAAACTAATGCCAAAAACATGATTGATCAAAACTATCCGCTTGAAAATCGGTTTGCGCTAATGTTGAAACTCTTCCTTTGAACCTTATTTTTCTTTCTCACTTGATTTTATTTTCTTGCCAAACAATCGATGTAATCTCCGTTGGTGAAATGATTTTAATTTTCCTCCGGCTCCGAAAATGTTCAATTAATTGTTTTGCTATTTGTGGCATTGTATTTAAATACACTGTTCGAAGGGGAATTGCTGTTTCGTTATCGTCGCCTTATCGCAAGCGAATGATAAGCGCCACTGAAAAAAAAACCTAAGATTTTAATCAAAATTTTGCTCATGAAATGCACGTCACCCAAGCCCGTGAAACGTTCGCCAATGTGTCACAAGTTCTATCCAAATGTTCACGAGCTCAAGAGATGTTCGAAACATACATATCCACGATTAGATTGAGAGTAGTTTATGTTTTTGGACAACTTATATTTTGATAAATTAGAGCATGTTTCTGTCGTGATATGTGGAGATTTCCATTTTAATGCCAAGGTATATCGCATTGGTGTCTTAGCAAAAATGTTTGACCTTTTCTAACTATACAACTTTGCAATATTCATACATTACGAACGTGTGGGCGCATACATAGCGAACAAGTATGGCAGATATGAAACGCGCTTGTAAACGCTTGGATAGAACTTGTGACACGTTGGCGAACATTTCATGGGCTTGGATGAGACATGTCAGTTCAAACACCGTAATCAATATGATTTCACCAGAATTTTTGTATCGTTTTTTCTCTCTAGCGTCGACCAAATTGATTTCTTACTTCGAAATAATTGGCACGTTCTGAAATTAAGAATAAATTATTGATCATGGTGATAATAATAACAAGTAAGTGTAAGTTCCAAATATATTTTTCAGATTGTTGGTGTATTTTCCGTCATGCAAATGATAATTTTCTCATTGAAATTGATAATAAAAATTTTGAATGAACATAGACTCATGGCCCATTGTTCACGAATGATACATTATTATTTGACTGGAACACTAACTTCCGCTGGAACACTAACTCTCTCTCTCTCTCTCTCTCTCTCTCTCTCTCTCTCTCTCTCTCTCTCTCTCTCTCTCTCTCTCTCTCTCTCAT
>NW_022601467.1:4640338-4664556 GCF_009176505.1 Sitodiplosis mosellana
GTGTGTGTGTGTGTGTGTGTGTGTGTGTGTGTGTGTGTGTGTGTGTGTGTGTGTGTGTGTGTGTGTGTGTGTGTGTGTGTGTGTGTGTGTGTGTGGATTATTATAGAGAAGCAAGCACCCCCAATTCACATGTATAGAATATATGCATTGCTCCTGTTGTTGTTGTTTCCTCATCATATTATTTTTTTGTTCGTGTATATTCCACTCCTTTCGATTGTCGCTTTCTCGAAAATCTAAATCACTTGCTTTTGCAGAAAATGGGTATATTTGACGTGTTCTATTGTGCACCGTTCGAATTTGAACGTGCGATACTTATGGTTTGGCGTGTGTGAGTGCGAGTGCGAGTGTGCTAACGTGTACATGAGCGAAATAGCATGTATTCTACCCGAAAATGTTCATTTTGTTTATACCATTTTCGATTTCGTAATTTTCATTCGTTTGCATGGAGTGCACAACCAATGAACGCATATTTCGGTAATATTCTCTAGACACCAGCGTCTAAAGCGGACACGATTTACGACTGCCGAGAGCCATCGATATACCCGAGTTAACCGAGAGTCATCGGTTCGATCACTTCCAATAAACTTGTCTCCGTCTTGTTTGTGGCATTGCCACAACCAACAACAATGACAACAACAACAATATAGCGATATATGTGTGTTTGTATGCATTGAGATACAAAAAGCCCGAGTTTTTCGCCGGCGAATGATATTCCAGGTACTTGTCAATTTTAGACACTGTTCAACACTCCGAAATATGCACTGAGAAATTGTATGAAAGTGCGAGTCTTTGAAGCGTACAAACAAACAATATGAAACAATTGAAACGTCGTATGCTATGTGTACGAATGTGTGTATTTGGTTCGGTTCTGTTTCAATGCTGCTGATGCTGAAGCAAATGCCATTGTACTTGTGTTTATGAATGTGAAATTCGTCTCTGGATTTATATTTGCGATTTCCACACTGCTATTTTCAATACCTGTTATTTTGTATTGTTTTCCATCTCGATCGAGCTAGTGGTCGTTAAGCAACCCTTATTTGCGTTCCTTACTTGTTTTGACTTGTCTCAAAGTCGTGTATGTCTCTACGTGGTCCCATGTTCATCTATTTATGTGTTTATGTTGGGTTGATGGTGGCGATGGGTGGGAAAAAAAACGAAGAAAAGATTCACGCGAAGCAGGGGTGCATACATATTTTCATTTTTATTTGTTTCATATTTTCCATTTCATATTCTCTCCATCCCTCATCCGGTGTGTGTGTGTGTGTGTGTGTGTCTCACTTTCGAATTACTTCGATGGCTCTTTTATTTTTCTATTTTCTATTCAAATAATATTTTCACTGCTTTCAACACTCACACTCCATGTATCATCGCTGGTTGGCTCATTCGCCAACGGTGAGGTGTGTGTGTGTGTGTCTGTTGCGTGTTGTGTATGACTATGATAAAGTTCGAGCACATTATGTGAGCTCAGCGCCAACATTACCATTTGACGTACTTTTCCTTTAAAGTGCATTACACCGTGCACATCGCACACGCATTCAAAGGGTACGTACAACGTACGCATTGTGAATAAAGCGCTCAGCAAGTCCCATCATTTCGAGACACGGCAAGAGATGATTTTAAAATTGAAAATGCGAACAAAGAGACGAACAAAAAAAAATTATGTATGATACATCATACAAATCGAGAGATAGAGCGAGCAAGTGAAACAGAGAGAATAAACAATAAGAAGAAGCAGCGTTCCAGTGCACCGCACAGGTACCAAAATACAATCATAAAATGCTATATTAGGTGATGAAACAAAACGCGTAAAGAATATAATTCTGAAAATGTGGCATGTTCTGGTGTCATAATAGATCCCTCCTGAATGTATATGATGTGGAAACAGTCATCATTACACACCAGCAGCCAAAGTCTTGTACGCTCTCTTCCCAATTGTTTTTCATTCTATCTCCATTCTTCTCTATCTCTCTATCGTTTGATCCACTGCATGGCACAAACCATACAACTGACAATGGAAAGTATGCGACGCGCTGTGCCGACGATACGATACCCGAACTCGGTTCTATTCTATTCTATTCAGTTAGATGAACTATCAGTTCGGCGAGTATTGAAGAGCACATATTTTTCATCGCTTTTTTCTGCTGCTGCTGCTGCTGCTTCTTCTTCTTCTTCTTTCACTCTATCGGTTGTACTTTGGCGAAAAAGACGAGAGAGTTGCGTGTGCAAATAACTTATACACACACCGTACTCTCGCAACAAGCATATGAACATTAAAACTGAACAACCGTACTTTCCTCATAACTTACGTAATGTACACGTTGGAAAACAAATTTGATGCGCCGGCGCCTTTTATCCAAAAAATCCAAACTGAATCACTACGAAGCATTCTAAATATTTTTAATGTGTGCATTCTGTGTGTGCATTTCGGTGTGCATTTCGAAAAGCATCGCCGAAACGCATGCAAGTGACGTGGAAAGAGAGGAGCCGAATCGACTCGCTCTTTCGGCATCCAATGCCAACACTAAATGGCCACAACATAGCGCGCGCGATGCAGAAACGAAGGGCAATTCTTTCCCTCCGGTGTGCTGTGTGAGTGCAGCAACATCAACAGCAATAGCGGCAGCGGCGACGGCAGCAGTAGCAGCACCGTCCTCAATGGCTCTGCTCTCTGCTCTGTGTGTTGGATGCTATGCAGCACGGCATTCGACACGACAACACGGGCCATAACGGCATACAGTCACGAATCTCCATCATATAGTTTCAAAGTTCCATCCATCCAGTTGCAAAGTGCGGGAACCTTATGTTCCCATCGTTCACAATCGAATCACAAGATATTTTCCGTTTTTTCGTTTAAACTGAAGGCACACACAATGCCTTCGCATTCAACGGTGTTGCGAGCACACAATCAGTTTGTTACAAACGCTTCACCGATATAAACGTGCTCTGGGTGGTACGTCTCGTTGTAAGCACAGCATAGCTGTTGATTTTTCCGATTTTCCCAAACACTCAGCAATTTTCTCGTGTGTTTACGGTTCGCACGATACGAAAGAGTTTCGCACACACACACACACACAGAGAGAGAGATATGTAGACGACTTCCGTCAGTTTCACTATACTCTCGATTAACGGAAAAGCTTTTCGAAAAATCATATTGTTCTTGTTCGTTACTGTTTTGTTTTGTTTTTTTTCTACTCTATAGTTTGGTTCTTGTTGTTGCTGCTCTTATTATTATTGTTATTATTACGGTAGTTTATGTTCTCGAGGAGTTTCGAAGTTTAGAGTTGATGTGCTATGTTTACATTGTTCAAGTGTTCTGATGTCAACAAATTAATTGTACACGCAACGATAAAAATTAACGACGAAGAAGCGCGCTACATTTTGTCGTTTTGCCAATAATAATCAACAGAGCGAATAAAAACAAAACAAAAACGTTTTGTGCCGATCAAATGTCTTGCACTCTACGAAACACTTGTAACCGCAGCAAACGAACGAATGAGCAAACCAACTCGTTTCCAACTTGCAATTAGCCTTTCCATTTTACCGAGTGAAAGAAGAAGAAATGAAAAAACAACAACGACCGAGATCAAGTCGAAGGAGAGAGAGAGAAAGAGAGAGAGAGAGAGAGAGAGAGAGAGATAGGCAGAGGGAGAGAATGAATTAAACCAGAATGGAAAAAAAGCACACACCGAGAGACACATCCACATATTTTTCAATCTTTTTGCTCGCTTTCACCCGCGTTTGTTGTGTTCATCACCGTGTTTCAACGTGATTCGCATTTGAATAATAATCATTCAGCCACAATCCGAGTCGAATCGCATTTTTTGACGGTGTGTTTTCATATTAAAGTTTGCAGGAATTCATTCCACGTTCCGTTGTTACCCGTTTTGTCCGTTTGTTTTCTCACCGTTCTCACATTCACTCCACACTATACTATATACGAGCGAGGTGATGCTCTCGCTGCTAGTGCTACTGCTACGCCATAAGAATGAAAAAGCTTCCTCGTTTACACATTATGCAGTCGGAGAGTTGTTTTTCGAATGCCACGTGAGCCAATAAACTGTAATTGTTATTTTGTTGTGCAGGTACACAAAGTACGTGTAATCCGGCCGTGCCAATATATCACTTGCGTCGAACGTATTAAGTGATGCGCTTTTATTCGCAGAAGACAAAAACAAGTGAAAAAAAACAGCGCACATATCGTACATTCGGTCTGACTAACGACGACAGAATTGAAGAAAGACAGATAGAGAGACAGAGAGAGAGAGAGAGAGTGGACGAGCGCGCAAATTTCCGTTTTTATTTTGAAAACTTTACCACTCGAATTTTATTTTTCATGCTTTTGGCTCACGAAAATCGTCACCGATATCTAAGGAGCAGAATAAATCAACGAGTACACACAACGCAAAAGCGAACTTTCGTTTGAGGCCAACGCAAACAAGAAAGATGCATTAAAACTTTTTTTTTGCGAATATTAATTAAAAAAATGAAACGAAGACAAAGGCGAACATCTAAATTCAATGTACTTTTCTTTCTGTATTCTCCTAATTGAATTAAATTCAACTAGATCACACATACAGCCAGATGAACGAAATGAACCAACGATCCACGAATTGTCGAACTCAAATATTCAAATTTTATTAAGAAAATATGAAAAAAAAGAGAGCGAAGAAGTGAAGGCAAGGGTGAACGGCATAATCAAAGAAGTTGGACGTTTTTCTCATTTCCGTTGTGTTTTTTTTCTATTCTTCATGCATTCCACCTTCATCTCTCCCTTTGCCATCTCCCGGCATGCTTGCAGTTCAATCAGTTGTTATAAATTGGCAAGCGACAAAAGAATAGCGGATATTTTGCTTTAATTTTTCAACAGAAAAGAATTTTTTTTCCCTCAAATTGCCATCGCATGATGGTCGAACAGAATATGGTCGGCACAAAAGAAGAGCTTGGGAGAAAAAAACGGTACAGCTCAATTGCTCCTAAACGTACGTGAAAGAAAGTCAAATCATTGTTTTTTTTTTCTGGTGAAAACGAGCATTTAACGAGAGACGAACGAGCGAAAAAAAACAATAAGCATTCAACACCATACTATGCTATGGTTTAATCAACGAACAATTTCAAAAGAACGAAACAGACATACAGAAAGCGAGAAAAAAAAATTATTCCATTTTCATTGAGAGAGATCAAAAGCGAATGAAACATAAGTGAAGAGAAAAAGAAGAAATTGAAAAACACACACACACAGGCGAAACAATGACGACCACGAAATTGAAATCAACACTGTGTTTAAAATTTGTGCTTTTAATTTTATTAAGTTCAGAACTTGTGAATTATGTGCAATTGGAAACGGAAATACCGTTGCTGAGTGATGATCAAGGTAATTGCTGACAAATTAAATATACAAAAAAAAACAATTCGCATGCCAATAAAAAAAAGTATAACACAATAACATAACACACGTACAACCCAATAACATAACAAAATAATCGTCAATATCGTTGAGCAGAAACATGAAGGCACTCGATACACACAACAACAGAAACATCACATCCCTATAAAATAATAAATAAATAGAACATATAAAATTGCAACAGAGAACGACGACGACGATGACGATGACGACAACAACAGTAATACAGAAAGGAAGATATAGACCAACAATTTTTTGTCAGGTAGTCAGTTATACAAACATACATCCATCACACACGGCCACACATTGCATGCCTTGCTCATTCTCATTTTTCGTTTCGCTTCGTTCTCTTCTCGCACATCTGAACATATCCATCCGCATACAGGCTCATTCAACATCGGAAACATTCAAACGAATTGAAATTGATGCACAGATATACAATGTCAACTGTGCCGAGGCAATGGCGACATTTCCCATAAATCTTTATTTCAACGGATTTTGGTATTTTTGTTGTAGCATGAGCGCGATAGCGCGAGCGAATGTGCGATACAAGCGACCGAGAGCAAGGCTAGCGAGTGAGCGAGCAAGCGACAGACAGATGAGCACGCCGAGCAGACGAAGGACACTTCATTTTGTCAGTCGCATGCAGTCTCTGATATCTCGAATGCAATTTTCACGTAGACATTCTCAATTATGGCCCGGTATGTCGTTGAAACGCTGTAGGTATACGACGACAACGACAACGTCGACGAACAAACGAATAAATTTGTTGCACGAAAGATCTGTTTCGGGTTGGAGTTGTTGTTTTTCGAGCGGGGGAGCGGGTACAGGTTTTTTTTTCTTCTCTTTTTCCTCTTTTTTCTCCCATTTGGTGTGTGATTCGCTCTTGATCCGCACATCGCATCAATGTACACATATCACTCGAGTCGGTGGAAAAAGCGATGCGGAGAGGCTGATTGCAATGTTCATTGCACCAACGAATGGAAATTAATTGCGTTTATTTTATAGTGTATGTTTTATACGTATGTGTCGCGTTCGCTGTCTGCAATTGTGTATTTTCGTTTTGCCGTATTCCACTTCCCGGTTGTTTTTTTTTCTTTTCTCTCCTTCATACACTTGGGCCCGTTCTTTCTCTTACTCCAGCTATCCGCTCTCATCCATCCGTTCGTCATTCTATGTTTTCTTCATTTATCTACTGCATGCCGATTCGTTGTTCCGGATAGTTCATCGTTCACTTTATTTTGATTCCCATACATTTAGATATTGTAGATTGGTGGTTTTGTACCAAGTTAATCAGCATGCGGTTGTGCTCATGCCAGCCTGTTTACATTGCACTCTTGTTCATGTCGCCCCCTTCCGCTCGCTCTCCCTCTGCCTCTCGCTCTCTCTCCCAGTGTGTTGGATGAGAGAATCCAGAAATCCATATGAACGACTCAATAATTGATCGACAATACTTCTTCTGCATCTCAAAATATTTTCAACAACTTGGTCTCGTTTCATTTTGCGTCGTCACCGTCATCGTTGTTGCTGCTGCTGCTGCCATTTTTTTCTCTTCATTTCTATCCATCTATGCTCGATGCAGTGTTTATGTCGTCGAGGGGCTGTAACGGAAGTTTGTATAGCTGTTGTTTTGCAATTGTTCATCGCTTTTTCGCCATATCATTGCCGTCAATAGATTGAGTCAGTTGAATTGAGACGACTACCTTTTCAATGATCTTTGACTTGAAATTGATCGCTGTGCCATTGCTGTTGCTCTGCTTACCGCTTGCAATTGCATCACTTGTGTTTATTTTTATTTTCCTGCTTCTATCGACTGTCGTTGGCTAAAATACAAAAACAAAAGCAGAAAAAATACACACACACACACATACACACACAAAACCGCATGATAGATAGACGTATAATCTTGATAGTAATTGTTTTGTATATCGAACTAACAGCCATTGTTGGGCGATGCATTTGCATCGGGTTATTGATTTAACGAGGTAGGATTGTAATCGGTCGAACATAAGATGTATAACGCTATCATTTGTTTTCTGGTTGAATGGTGTAAATTGTTTGCTAACATTGCACACAAACAATTCGTGTGTGTGTGTGTGTGTATTTCAATTCGATTCGTTTCGCTTTGCCAAGCCAGGCCAGGCCAAGGTAAGCCATCGAATTTGCCTTCTCCATCCCTTTTTCCAAACCGTTCCGCTGTTGCTGCTGTCGCCCATTCCCCCATTTGCACCTCCCGCACACAAGTCTGCACAATTGCAGTGTGCGTCGTAACTGTGTCGAGTATCGAATACAAATCAAAATCGGATTCGTTTGACATGCATTTTTTTCGTGTTCAGTCACGTTGTATTGTGCCAACGCTATTTTCGCATGTATCCCATGCATCGACAATGTGTACTGCACTCGCACAACACTCTCTCTCACTCTCTTTCAAATTTATGCCAAACAATAAAAACATTTTCGACGATGATTTTCTCTCGTCGTGCATCCATTACTAACTTAATGGCATTAAAAACGATTAGAGTTGAATTTAATAAAGGCCGACATTCCAATATTGATGCTTTCGCTTATTCATTTGTAGTGTTGGACATTGTTCGTATGCTCGTCTGTCCGTTCGTTCGTTCGTTCATTCAATCGAACCAAAAGCAAAACAAACTTTCTCACTCATCCTCACACTCGATCTCTAACGGCTCTTCTGCTCTGTGTATATGACCGTCGGTCTCTTTGTACATTCGATGGCTCTATGTGTACATAATTTTTCCGTTTTATTTTTGGCCATCGGCAACTGACTGACCGACCACGCCACGGCATTTTCGAAATACATTTTCACAGAAAATAACACACCAGGCCAAAGCGTTTGTAATTGTTCGATTTTCTATTTAGACTGCCATCATTAATAAATCAAAAATGCGAAAGCTTTTGTAATTGAAATGGCTCGACGCTTTTGCGAAAATATTTCGGGGTTTTTGGTCCAAACAAAATGCCTGGCCTGTCACCAAGGCCACAACACCAACTACAACAACAGCAGCAGCAGCATCAGCATCGGCATCAAAACATGTCTTCAGCATGGAAATGGATTTTAGTTTTCTAAATATCATTAAAAAAATTCCATCGAATGCCGGATACATAGCTTGTGAATAGCACACACCTTCGCAACTAATTTGCTTCAATATGACAACCCATTATTTCATTTTATTTCGAGCATGGAACATCGAAACCGACGCATTTCAGTGTGAACAGGAAGAAGTGAATTGAACAGAAAAAAGGGGAATATATGTAGTCGTTGGTCGTTTCTTCTCCCTCGAACATTTTTGCTAATTTGATCGAAGAAGCATTCTTAATAGAATACGATGACTACGAACAGTACACAGAACAGAATTGACGATGATAACAGGATAAAAAAAAATTGTACGACGTCCACTTGAAACGAGTACAAAAGCCGTAGAGAAGGTGATTTATTTCAATGGGGGCATGGGATAAGAGCAGGAGAGGGTGAGAGGAGGTGAGCAACAACAGCGGGTGCGAGAAAAAATTCAGCTGATGAGGCAAATTGAAAAATCAAACTTCACAGCCGTTTGTTCGGCGATGACAAAAGCAGTTTCTTTGGATTTTCGTACTAATTAAAACTTTCGAATCGAAAGCAAAAGAGGAATGAATATTTCGCAATTTCTCACTCACTCTCTCTTGACAAGACAACAAAAGACAAGTGCTCATACAACCATAGATCACTGAATGCGCTGAGTGTGCGACTGAGACACAAAATAATGACGGGGGAAAAAAGACGGCAAGCAACTCAAAGGGAAATTCTTTTTTCTTCTCCTTCTTCTTCTTTTTCTTTTTCTACTTTTTTTTAAATACACAAAAGGCTGTCATTTTTATTTGATATGACCATTATTCAAGTGACATTAATCGATGATTTGCGGATCCCATTCAATGGAAATGGAAGAGATTTAGATAAGCAGTGAAACTAGACAAACCTTGATTGTGTCATGTCTTACGCCATGTAATAAATTGATTCACTATCTAATCTCGTTGGATACATTTTACGTAGTGGGTTCTTTTTCTTCTTTTTCTTATTGTTTTTTTTTCTGTTCACTGGACTTTGCCTCTCGCCATAGCACATTGTCTCTTCCATATTCTTGCAAAACGTGTCACGCTTACTCTTTTGAAGTCTAATTTGATTATAGGATCTGATTTTTTTTCTTCTGCTGCTATATTCCACGGTCTAACGCAATCAGATCATGGATAGATAGAAAACAATGTTGAACGAATGAATATGGTGTGTGTATTCAAGTGAACAATCTCATTGCTGATGCTTCACATATTCAAATATCAAATCCATCTGTGAGTGGTAAGCATCGCATACATACACCCACACACAGTACTATCAATTACAGTATGAAACAAAAGCACCGAATGCAATGAATTTCACTAGTTAACTTAATGAAAAGATTTACATTTAATTCCATCAATTTGTAATTTGCTAATGGTGTTTATATCACAAGCGTAAGCAATGCCGAAACCCATCCAAGTTACCGAACCAAACGAAAGACATGGCAATGAAACATGTGGCCGTATGTCTGTCTGTCTGTTGTGTTTGGGTATGCCAGATTCCATACATCCACTTCCTCCTTGTTCGCATAACCGCACTGACTGAGATACACCAAACGAAACCAATTGAAACGCACTATCGCATCAAGAAAATCGAAATAAAAAAAAACACGGAGAACAGTACAACAGAAAAATCAAATCAAAAGGTTCATTTAATGGATGTGGCCTAAGATTGTTTTGATATGAAAACATAAGTGCGTTCGCCACATTCACATTTAGCCGGAGCAAATTTTTCGTGTATATATCTTATGTCTGCACGATGGTTTGGATAAACGGACACTAAACTATCTTCTATCGTCTATACTTGTATGCCTCTCGCTGTGTGTGTGAGTGTGACTTAGACATGTAAGCGATTTCCATAAATTATTTATGCTTTTAAGTTTGTGCCTTTCTCTTTTGGGACATAGGCACACACACACAGCAGGGCAAAAAAGCACATACATCCTTTGGACTCGTTCCGTTCAGGGAATACGAGTTGAGAAGTGCGTTTGAATTTACTTTTGCAGTGTGTTTTATAAACTGTTGGATTTACATGTCATCACAAGTCAACTTAGCAATCTTTGATGTATTATGATATATAAGTGCATTCAAATGTGAGCGCATGCAGGGCATCACCGCATCCGATTTTTCATTTAGTTTTGCCTCGGAGATGCCAACAAAAATGCTCTCTCACTCTGTCTCTCACACACGAACATACATATTCACAGCAGCAGCAGCAACAGAACAACAAGAAGAAAAACTAGCAGTCACCACCGCCACGTTAAAACCAGCAATCCCGTTTACAGTTTAAATCGAGATAGCAAAGATGAGCGACGTATGCATCAAATGCTGGTGAATGCTGATGGTAGTGGGAGCGGGAAGCGCAAAATACCGTAAAAGATCATCGGTAGAGACGATGTAAATGAGATATTTTGTAACCAATGCAGAACCGCTGGGTTGTAGACACAAAACAGAGGGACCAAGAAGTGGTGAAATGACTAAAAGTAAATGTTTAACTTCACAACAGCAACCAACTCTCGTCACATATTAATTTCGCCGTTAGAGTTCTGTTATTTTAGGTTATTTTGTTTAACATTCAGAATCGACGAAAGGAAGCGAAAATAGAGAGAGCAACAAGAAAAAGAAGAAGCAGAGATGAGTAGAGAAAAAAAGAACGACGAAGCCGACGAGTAAGTGGTTTTACGGTTTACTTATGTCACTCGACCGTTTTAAATGATAGAAATCGAAAGAGAGCAAGAGTGATAGAGAGATAACGGCTGCTGAATACGAGAAGCTGAAAAGCAAACACGCATCAAGAGACATTTGAATTTCTATTGCTGCTTTGCCCAAAGATGTTTTGCCTTCTGTTTTACTCATTCCCTCCTCTCTCTCTCCTACTCTCACTTGATCTGTGCCGTTCGCCCTTGTATGTCCCACAAACGCCCCTCGATAAAAACATCCACCAAAATACTCACAGCCGGTCCAACTCGACCAACCAATCGCTATTTTATTGCAAATATTTAGAAAATTCCCTTTCTAAATCGGCTTCTCGCTCAGTCGGTTATCCATTAAACTTTGCGATTGGAAAACTTGATTCCTAAAGACAGCGCATATTTTGCCATTGATTCGGTTCGTTTTCGTTTTTTTTATGATATCATTGAGTCTCTCTTTTTGACGATAAAAAAAAAGTCTTCTATGCAAAATCCTGGAGACACTGGACCGTTACCGAAAATAAAAGAAAAGTTAAAGAAACAAACCGAAATAGAAATAGAAAACAGAGGAAGAACGGCAACAAAAATAAAAACAAATTTTCAAGAGATGTGCAGAGAGAGTGAGAGAGCAAGGAGGAGAGAAATGGAAATATGGACGAAAGATGTTGCTCCAAGCTTACTTTGCAACATTCGCACACGGAACTTTCCAATCAAATTCAATTTAATTGACTGCAAATTCCGAAACGATGACATTTAACTGGCCTCTGTGCCTCTGTTTGGCTTTGTGTACGCTCTTGTTGAGATGCACGATAATGATGATGATTAAATGTCAACGGGAAACGCATTGAAGAGCGAAATTCTTTCGAGCGATTTTAATGAAAATGGAAATCAATTTCAAAATTAATAGAATTTGCTGGAAACTTCGGACGATAAAATTGAAATAAAGAAAAACACATCAACTATACGTCCATCATCATAATCGTCTTCGTGGTTGTTGTCATTGTATGTTTGTGAAGCGAATGGCAAAAGGTGGATCAAATATGTAATATGCCGGCAATTTGGGTCTCTCTGATGAACGTATTTAGGTGAATGTATATAAGTTCAAACAAGTCGAAATTCACCGAAAATTACTGCGACAGACAGAGTCAGTGCTAGGCACCGCACGAAGGCGAGAAGAGAAAGCGAGAGGAAAAGAAGTAAGCGCACACTACTGCGTATGATATGGATAGAACTCAAGAGTAATAAAAGAACGAAGGGAAAAAAAAAGAATTTTTCCTCGTAAGAGAGCAGAAAAAAAACACATTGCTCGTCTGCAAATTTCTTGCCTAGAACCTTTTTTATTCTTTTAAAAAACACTTTTCATAAATGTACTGTGCACATAATATTTGCTTCGCCGCTGGATATTTCCTACAATTTTATCATTTCCGTTGGTACTTGCTTACGCGCTTTTGAAGTCACAATGTAATAAAAGCAACATCATAACTTAACTGCATATCGCAGATCCTTTTTTCTCTCGTTTTTCTTTCACTCATTCGCTCTCACTCACTCTCTTTCTCTCTCTCTCTCTCTCTCTCTCTCTCGCCCTCTCTTTATTCTAAAGTTTAGTGCTTCCTTTCCTCCGGCATCTCGTCATCTGCCTGTCTTTATCACTCTATCAGATGTGGTTCAATGTCTCTTTTTGTTGTTCGAACGTTCTCATTTGTATCTCGATCTCATGTTCTCGTTCTTGTTCTCTTACGCTCTTTGCCATTACAATGCTCGGTTTTACTCTCGCTCTCTGGCACACTCAAATCATACAATTGCACATCGCATCGTTTGCCATTCACTTTCTTTTATATTTTTCAAAGTGCTACTATTTAATGTTAAAAAATATTTCCGATGGTATTTTTCATTCATCGAGTGAAAAGAAAAGAATTTGCTCGAGGAATGTGGAGACAAACACGATTTTTACATTCTTTGTATTGTACGAAATTTATCTCAATCTTTCGCCGCTGAAGGAATTGAAAGCGAGAGTGTGAGTGTGCAGGGAGAGAGCCGAATCTGAATCTGTAAAATATAAAAAAAAACCATCGCGCAGAAAGCTATTTTGAATGCACATTCCACAGAGAGTTGCTTTACAACGGATATCCCGAGACGTAAATTTCAACTACTTCAACGACATTTTCAAACATATAAAAAAAACACCCACCCACCCCGCACACGCAAATAACAAATAAGACGACAAAAAAACAACACCACCAACAACAACAACAGCATCAAAAAAAGAAACGAAAAAGAATGGGAGACAATCATAAAAATGCGAAATTTGACTTTTGGTTTCTGCTGTCAACCAAATGAAAAATAAATTGCAAGGTTCCTTGTCGTTCGATAGCAATGACAATTGTTAACAATCGATATCACTACGGTTTTATATACATTTCGGTTGGGTTTTTTTTCTGCGTCTTCTTATTTTTACTGTATGCGAACAACGTTTGTAAAGTGGAAAATCGTGATGTCATGATAGGCGTGAGATTCGAGTGTGTTTCAAAATGGGGAAACGAAACAAATTCAAAAAAATAAACAAAAGAATGAGAAATCGGTAACAAGCATGAGCTCGAACAAATGTATATCGTCAATTTTTTTGGTAAACACTTCGGTATTTTTCGCTTACTCTCATCACATTCAAATCAGCGCCGGAACTGAGATCCCTTGCTCGGCTCTTTTTTCTTCTGGTGTGTGGTTGGTGTTGGTGTTGTTGTTGTTGTTGTTGTTATTATTGCCTTTCGGTCTGTATATTATGCAAGCAGGCACCCTGAGTCGCGTTCTACATATAAATTGCAAAGAGTGCGAGATGATAGACCAATAAGGCGGAAGTAATGTCTTAGCAAAATACGTAAAATATGATATGAATTTTGCCTTTCAACCGCCCTTCTTCATCATCTATCTCACTTGAATGATGACTTGATTTGCTTCGGAAGACCCTGCCGCTGCCGCTGCTGCTGATGCTGTGGGACCATTTCTCTTGCCAAAACGGTTGATTTAATTTTATAGCATTATATGAGGTTTCAAAATTAACAAGTGAATAAATTTCCTCTTGGATTCGACATTGGAGTCTATTGAGAAAAGTACTATGCTATATCTGCTACAAATTGACCATAAGGCATCACAACTTAATATCGTCAGACAAAGAGCAAAATGTCTATGTGTATTTGTGTGCGTGATGTGGTGTGTACGATGTATGTATGACTGAAATTTTGCATACGTTACAATAAGTGTTATCGTTAACGCTTTGCCAACCATTTTATGTTCGGTTTTTCTGTTAAACAAACGAAAATGTGAAAATTCAAAACAAGACTCCGATTCCACCATCAGCAGTAACAAACATTCTCTGCTGATTCTCTGCATATCTGTTGAATTCGAGAGTTGTTGTGTGTGAATTATGGGGGTTTTCGTTTGTGCTGCAGATTTTTTGAAGTTTTTTTTCTTTCCGAGGTGATTGCCATGCATGACAGTTATATATAAATTATCCGAATATGATTGTTAGTTTATCGAAACCTCGAATTAAAAGTAATTAGTAAAGTTCTTTTTTCCCAATTAGTCATTCGACAAACTGCCGGAAAAAATGTGTTTGAAAGGAAACAAGAAATTGAAAAGCTCCCATGCATCCACTTGCATCAATGCGCATATATACATTTTATACACGCTCACAGCTTTTATGTTATTCAAAAACGAACAACACAAATTGACAAAATCTAAGATGACTTAAGCTGATGAATATTTAATATTTAATGGAAGGAAATGTATTATTTGCTGATTGCTATAATTTTAGAACGATTCGTTTACAATCATGCAAAATGGTGTAAAATTACTGCAACAGCATTAATGTGTCGTTGTTGGCGATGTGAGACAGAGAGCGAGAGCGACAGAGCGAGAGAGAATGAGAATGGCATCGGTGTTGTCGTTGCCGTTGTTCGCACGACCAACTTATTTATGGAACTGGGTTCCATATTTTTGGGGGATAAAAGTGGAATTTTAATGGAAATAACTAAGAGGATTGTTTCATTGGACGCAGATAGCTTGTTCATTAATCGAAAACAGATACGAAAATGAGACTGTGCTCTGATACAACTTTAAAATAAACTACTGAATAACTTAGCGTGCTGCGAGTCACGGAAGCGAACCCAAAAATAAAGCAAAAGGTTCAAAGTGAGAGCGAGAACGAGCAAATCTACCATAGTTTCGAAATTGGAAGTTGAGACGGAAAGGACGGGGAAAAAAGCTCTTGAATTCTACCGAATTTTGCACACCACAAAAAATGGAAAGTTTTACATTAGCATTGCCCTTGCCTCATTTTGAGCGCTATATATAGAAGATGATTTGCCATTCTTTTTATGTGACTTTTATGTGTCTGGTTATTTGGCTCAATTTTAATCAAGCAAACATTTTTTTTTTCATTGCCATTCGTTAGACTATTTACTAGTTCATTTCGAAAGCGAGCATACATACTTCCGGGCAATGTTCAATAAACAAAATTTCACCCAATGAAATGGGTAAAATTACACACGAATTGCGTACAAAAATCGTATAAAATAACGATCGAAAGCTGGTGGGAATTCGAAAACGGCGAAATTGCGAGCGTATTAAGTCGGAAGGGGGACAGCGAGAGAGGATGAAGCGAAAATAAAGGTTTGCGTTGGTTTGATGTTATTTTCGCATTTCTTATGCGAATTTATCACACCGTTCTAGTCGGCAACATCGTTCGCGTGCACTCTGTACACACATACACATAAAGCGCGCGCGGCCCATTTGTAACAACCGGAAAAAATGCGATAAATGTATGAATATTGTTTCATTATTTTTCAAGTGATTGCAATCAATGTTATGTGCAGTTTGGTGTACACGAGCCACGCATCATTCGCTAGACAAAACAAGAAAAAGACGGAGACAGCACAGTACACACAGCATAACAATAATGATAACAATAGTAAACGACGACGACAGAGAGATGATGAGTGCGGCGAGTAAATTCATGAGAATGGAGCGCCGAAGAGGAAATAACCTATAATCAAATCAACCGCTTGGATGAAGTGGAGCGTAAATGCGAGATGACTTGAAGACCTATGCTGCTGATAAATGATGTTAGATGGATGTGGAGCACTGGTCTCATGCTCCCTATTTCTATCTCACTCTCTTGCCGCGACTTTTGATACTCCGTCGTCGTTGTTGTCGTCGTCGTCGTAGCTCGCCAATGCTAAAGCACCAAACAAGACGAACGAGAGCCGAGATGTAAAGATTGTAAAAAATATATAAATATTGGTTTATGCACACGTTCTTTTTTAAAACATATTTTCCGTCGATATTCGGTTATACGGGATTTTATTGCCCTCAATCTATCTGAAAAAATCAGGCATAAGGCATACACTTTTCATTCTTGTTTTCTCGGATTTGCTTCAAATAATTTTTTTTTCGCTCTGCGTTCCTCTCCATTCCATATTCTTTTTTCCACATCCTTCATGCAGTATTATTTTTTCCGCTGCGTTTTATTTGAGCTCATCGGTATAGTTCATAACTCGAACGATTTCCATCTTTTATTACCGCAATGGAATCAAACTCAGACGACTGAAGCTAAAAAGAAACGTGAGTTTGTGTGTATGCCATCTCGGTCGGATGCCGAACACAAGAAGTGTGCATGACGTATGGGATTTTGAGATGAGGGCAACACTCGGGATATAATAAAAAAAAGAGCGGCTTTTACAAATCAATAATTTGACGTTTTGAAATTCGGCACAGTTTTCGGCGAAAATTCTACTCCGCTTACCTCTATCGTCGTTGCCGTCCTTGTTTTCGACTCATTTCGTGCATATGTGGAACGTGTAAGCGTATGAGCTTCTCTATGCCCGAAATAAAACGAAAAGCAGCATTGGCAGCCGATAAGAAAAAAATGATGAAAATCGCAACTAATAAATGCTTCGATAGTACATCATTTTATTCTGCTATCGCGTGGAAATTTCGCAAGCATGTAGCCAAGCATCGCGTATTATCCGCGTGTATGTGTAAGCTTATGTATTCCAGTGTCGCACTTCTTTTCTTTTTCAATTCTTGATTATTATTCATGAAATTGGCTTCGTAAGTAAAACGAACCGAAATCTTTTGGCAAATACAACATTTACGTCCCATTTGTTGCAGTGCCGCCGTTTTGCACGCTTTTCCAATTCTCTATCTCTCTCTTTCTCTCTCTCTATCCCGACACAAACCACTGAACAAACGTACGAACAAGAATGCTTCCTCTATTCAGTTTGAAGCCGTGTATCGCATATTTTTCCCGCCGATAATATGCAGTGCAAATATATACACATACGGTCGTGTGCCCAACGCCAGACATACAAACCTGGAATGGGAGCGAGCGATAGAGAGAGAGAGAGAGCAAGCGAATGAACGAGCGATAGGCGAACGCCGAACAATGGAACGAGTGCCAAAAAAGAAAAAAACTTTGCACTCAAAACGGTATATTTTTTCTGGTGATTGAACGCGAACAATTTTCTTTTGGGCTTTTTATTCTCACCGGTAAAATTGCATACAAAATGAGATGAATATTACGTTTTTAAGTGTGGGATTTAAACATAAACCGTCGTTTTGGGGCCGCATAGACAAACTTTGCCTCCAAGCGATGGCCATTAGCGATGACACCCATAGCTGGTTTTAACAATAAAAGCATCACAATCGCAAACATACACACGCTCTCTCTAACACCCTCATCCTCCTCGCCAGACAGACAAATAGAAAAAAAAATTACACAAACACACACTCACGGATATGTGTGTGTATCCATATCCATCTACATACGGTACACGGTGCGAGCGAATAACGGGAGTGTAACGATAGAAAAGTGGTCCGCATTATTGCATTAATTCAAACGTCTGCAGTGAATTTTTACTATTACAAATGGCCAAAATGGTTTCGATTTCGCATATTCGAAGCCAATAGTATCCGTTTAATGTTATTAATCGCATCGCTGCTGTGAGATGGGAATAAATAGAAAATTAATGTTTTCAATGTGGATTAAATGCATTTAATTTCGTTTCCGGTACACTATCAATAAATCCGAATACGTGACGTGATGCAAACAAATTACCATCGGTTATAATGCTATCCAAACAAATAATTCACATTCGGTGTGAGTGGATGTGTGTGTTCGGTGTGCTTTCAGAAAATTCGGATAGCATTCACTCTCGATAAATGTCTCTCTCTCTCTCTCTCTCACACACACACACACACACACACACTCGCACCAAAAGCACTATATCCAGCTGGTTTCGTTCACTCTTTGCATTCAAATAAATGTCCCTCGATCAGCCCACTGTTATTATTATTACATACAATAGAAATAATAATGTCGATTCGATAACACTTCAACATAATTGAATTTTTAGTTCATTCTGATTTAATATTACGCTTTGTCCGATCACTCACACACGCAGCGTACACCGAATCGCATATCGAATAAGCGTATTGGTGCACACGAACGCACGCACAAAAGAATCATTTCCGATTGGAGAGCGGAGCAAAAGAGAATGGACGAGGGAGAAAGAAGCGTAAAAAAAGGAAGCGTTTTATTTATATACATTCATTCTTTCGTCAATTGCCTTATCGTAAACTCATATTTCTCCCCTGAGCTGATATATTTCATGCAAAAATTAGGACATTCACTATGGCGGAAGCACAATGTTGGCTGGTGGTAGCAGCAGTAGATAAATGCCGAGGGTATCAGGACAGGGATGAGTGCGAAGAGAAGAAAAATAAGGAGAAACAAGCAACAAACATTTTTATTTTATCGATTGCTATGATTGCTACGATTGCTGCTCGAACAGCCGCTCGATTTAGTCGAAGTGTGAATTGATTTCATTCTCGTTCTCTCTTCTTCTTCTTCTTATTTGCGCTCTATCATACCCCCATTCACTGTTACCTCATACTCTGTCACTCCTGCACACGGCCACATCTGACGTACACAATATTTTATTAAATCATCGATGTGTGATTGAAAATCATTTGCGCTCCACTGTGAGAAACACATTTCCGCCATTCGACACAAATTCACACACTCACATTCATTCACTCACACTCGCACACTATTACTTTGCATCGGAAATCTTTTCTTTGCATATTGAATCGTAATGGAAACTTTCTTTTCCCCATACCGTCACATATCAACAGTTCAAATAAATGAAAATACTCCATGGATATTAACAATGCAAGTGATAGACTTGTGTCGAATGTTGTTTTGTGTGTGTGTGTTGGGCTTTCTATTTTCTGGTGTTTCTTCGAATTTTCTGCGAGAGAAACGAAAATATTTTTTTTCCGTACTTTGTTTTCGTTTTTGCTTCGTTCCCGCTTTTGTGTGTCCTGGTTTGCTGCTTGTTCATATGTGAACGTGATATCGCACACACAGTATGTATAGTACTTTGGTACTTTCATATTTGTTTATGGAATTTGCCGAATTCACTTGATTTGCTATAAGTATTTAGTTGGAGTGTGTTTAACTGTCATGTGCTTACATGGGCGTCTCTCTCTCTCTATCTCCCCTCGCCTCCGTCTCCTCGCTCATTCTCTTTGGCAACCATATGATTTTGCTGTTGTCTTGCGTTTAAGTGTGCACATAAATGTTTAAACGGAGGACCCGCGCGGCGCGTTCGAGATGAGTGTGGCAAAAATACGAGTATGTTGTTCCGTTTGAGTGTTCAGTCAACTGTATAGCGACAGAGAGTAACAGACAAAACCAGAAACTGCAATCGGTTCTGGCTTGTACTATATATTTGTGTATGCTCATGATGCGCGCATTCTTTTGTCTTGAGATTAATGGATCATAATTATTTTTATATCGTATCAATGGCCAATATTAACCCAAGAATCCAAGACATTGCGTTTGTCAGACGTATTAATTATAATTGAAATGAAAACGATGGCAGTGGCACCATCCCTCCACCACTCATTCTACCATTCTACCCCATACCATTCCGGTTAACGAAAGTATGATTTTTGATCTTAATAGATGCTACCACGTAAAACGGTTGTCGTTGCTTTTGTCGTTTTCTATTCATCTACTTCCGGTGTTATCTTAATTTTTCATCTTGGTAAATTGAACACGAACTTTGCGAAAACGAAGAGAGAGAGAGAGAGAGAGAGAGAGAGAGAGAGAGAGAGAACGAAAGCGACCGAGAGATAGACAAAAACGAGATGACTGCTGAATGCACCAAAGAAAATAAATTGACCCTTCGCGCGACTACACACACAAAAAGTGAGACAGAGAGAAAGGGCATCCATCGATGGCAGGATGGAACAGGACGAGTGAGCACAGATACATAGTCACAAAAAGACAAAAAAAAACACACACACACACAAACACATTTGCTCGTCGTGTTTCCTGGGTTGGTGTCGTGTGCGCGTCTTCACACACACCGAATCCAATCAATCGAATCACTTTCTGTTTTTCTGCATCATTTTCTACTAAAAGCAGTTCATTCGTTACCATTAGTTGCGAAGGAGCTGAGTTAAATTCCATATATAATATCACTGTTCTGGTTTCTACCGTTCTATCGTTCGTTGATTCGTTTTACTTGGCTCTCACTCACTCACTCACTCACTCACTCCATCCACCTCGATATCTCATTTTCTTCGTTTTTCGTCCATCTATTTTTTGCTCTCCTCTTTTGCTCTGCGGAAAATTGTTTCCCCCCCTTGAACTTGTAAACGAAGACCATTTACCAAAAACAGGTAAACATTTTTTTAGTTTCTTATGGCCGAGACCAGTGCCGCTTTTAAGCTCTTTGCTAGTACATAAAGCTGCACAGCAAAATGCAGAACACTCATCGAACAGCCAAACAAAGAGGGAAAAAAGGAGAGCGAACGGAATATCCACCACCGATAACCATTTACTTGTTTCCCGTACATTTTATTTCATTTCAATCTATTGCCATTTGGTTTCGTGTTTGCAAGTATGTTGTTTTATTTGTACAGGCCATTTTTTGTGCTGCTGTTCATTTTTAAGCTTTTATGTGAGTGAGTGTGCGGCAACGGGCGATATTTCGGTCGTTCGAGCTATGAAAAGAGAGCGAGAGAGGAGTGAGTAAAGAGTGAGAGATATGCAAGAACCCGTTACTGAAAAATCCGTTTTTTTTTCGTTCGTTACATAACGTGTTTGATGGTTGCGAGTCACTTAGGAAATATAGCTAAATAGCGATAAATAGCAGAGAAATATCAGCCGAAAATCATGCGATGCGAAACGAGACTGCATTATTTTATCCGATTAATTTGCTATCAATGACGGATCTCTTTTCGATCCACCATACATACTCACATATTTTTGGGTTGCGCAGTTTTTTTTTTCATCTCTGTTTCGGTGGCGCGAGGAACCGTTCAATTTTCTTGAATAATCTGTAGCCGTCAGTACATCAGCGAGCATTCGCAGTGTATATAGCAGCTGTAGCAGTGGCGGTAGCAACAACAGCATCATCGCTACGGTAGATTGTCTATTCGATGAAATGGCGATAGCAAATAAAACATACAGCAAAGTATGCTAATTTAGTTTACATTCCATCCCATTGAAGGTTGGCTGTTGCTTTATTGCAATTCTTTTAACACTTTTTCTGGTATGCGGTTTTCCCATATGATAAAATACCAATGTCGTAAAAACGAGAATCGCTCACTCACTCTCTCTTCCTTTGTTTGGTTGTGGATGTGGATGTGGACGTGTTTGTATAATGTATCGGTGTGGATTTAGTTTATCGCAAAAACAGACACACTTAAAAAGCTATTTCAATAGAAATGCACACAACAGCAGCAACAGCATCCAAAAAATATACATACCCCGAATGGTGAAGTGAATCTCTGATTTTTGATAAATTTCGACCAATTTCAAGTACACCCCCCAAGATTTTGAATTGAAAGCGTTGAACCGAAACGTTGAAAGATAAAAACGATGTATGCATTTGTTTCTCTATTTTTTTTCTGCTCTCTGTTCGGTTTTTATTTGGCATTATTCAAGAGCAAAACAGATACTAAAAATCTATTCTAAACAATAATGTTCAGTAGGATATTACCACTTCGGTTTGTTCTCTCCTTCTCTGTGTGTGTCTGCGCTCCGGCATTTGCTATGTACGGTCATGTTGCATAGTTTTTGGGCTATTTCAAGCGATCAAACTTTAAGGTAATAATCATAGAATGTGAGAAGCGTGCTCACATTGCTCATGCTGTTGTTTGATAATTTATTGGAATTGTTAAAAGTTTCTGTTGTTTGTCTGGCATTTCATCAACTTTTCGCCGCTCAAACCAAATGAATAAATTGTGGATACAATGAAAGCACGCACACATACAAACATACCGAAAACATTGGAGCGAAAATCGCAATAATAGCCACCGAAACATAAATACAAGTGTGCGGCCTTTAATTCCATGGAGAGGTGGGCGGATTAGTAACAAAATAAATGTAATTGAATCTTTGTTTCCGCTGGATTTGTGAGCATAAGCAGCGGGACAAATGAATGGCGAGGCTTTTGCGATTAAAACTAGTTGATTAATTGATTTATTGAACAGCTCGATGAAAAGCAAATGCTACCGGCCAAACGGTCGGAGATATGGACACCGAAATCGATATCAGAGTGTCAGGATGCGAATGAAACAAAGAAGAAGAAGAAGAAGGAGAAAAATAAACAACAAACGGCGACAGCAGCAGCCAAGAGGAACCCGTTTTTCAAGTAACGTGAAAATGATTGCAGATAGCCGAAATAAAATGTTGATAAAACTTTTCGGTATCAAGGAGATGAACAACTTTATCCCGAATGTAGTATATATTTCCTTCTTCTCTGTCATGTATCTGTTCTGGCAATTTTGCACAGTTTGAGGTCAAAAGTGGTGCAGTTCTTTTTCTCTCTCTCTCTCTCTTGCCGGAAAAAATATGTTTTCTTTTCACCCACACACAGCCATATATACATATATATAAATAAATCGGTTGGCCGATCGTTTTGAAACAGTATTGCTCCATCATTATTGGATGCCTTTGATATAGGCACTGGTTGCCCAATATCAAAATTGGTCAATTCTTTTTCGCCAGCCAAAAAAAGTCAATCACACCAATCTTTAAGTATGGGCACAAATGACGGCAAAAGCCGTCGTCGTTGAAATAAATGTTTGTTTTATTAAACGCTGCTAAATTGCGAAAATGGATTATATCATTTCGGATAAAGCGAATGAATGTGTGAATGTGATACGATATAAATCTCATTTCATTATTTATTTTCAATTGAATGATATAAAACTCTCTCGCCTTCTTCATTCGCTCGCACGCGCGCTCGAGCACTTTTTCTAACAATCTCACACACTCTCTTCGCTTTTATGTGCATGCTTCGCCCGAATTTCGGCCGAATGCTTACGCGCTGGGGTTGGTGCAAAATAGCAAAACATGCTAATGGAAATGAAAATGGAAATGTTTGGTTGCGGCGGCAAATGCGATACGAGAGAATTTTGCATAATTTACATACAAAAACCGAATAATTCCATGCCTAGATAAATACACAAAACGCCAATCATAATCTGTGCCACGGGCTTTGAAATTGATTTCCAGTGACCAAACGCAATGTACTGTGTTTAGTTAACACCATTTAATGAGCTTATGCCGTTGCAACAACTGAAATATCTCGTGTCCGCATCTCTCTCATTACTGTACACACAATCTCCCTCTCTCTCACACACACACACACACACACACAAAAACTCTTGGGCACTTGGCTCATATTCCCACTCTCCGTCGGCGAAAATCATCAGATTGCATACTCAATTACGATATTGTAAACATTGCTTGGGGAAAGGAAATCATAACAATTATACATAAAATATGTATGAAATTAATTCGATCAAGCGGAAAATATGTCTGATGATGGAAATTACATGCTACAAAGGACCTTGCTCACAAACATACACATACACACACAAACATGCACGTACACACACACACACACACACACACACACACACACACACACACACAC